>NC_061508.1:21257458-21314816 GCF_022539505.1 Lolium rigidum
TGCGGGTTCCACGTTGGCGCCGGAATCCACCGGTGTTGCGCCGCACTACATCCCGCCGCCATCAACCTTCAACGTGCTTCTTGGCTCCTCCTGGTTCGATAAACCTTGGTTTCTTTCTGAGGGAAAACTTGCTGCTGTGCGCATCATACCTTCCTCTTGGGGTTGCCCAACGAACGTGTGAAATACACGCCATCAAGTCGCAAAACAACAGACAATTGCATTAAGTATGGTGCATAATGTAATCAATAACTACATCCTCGGACATAGCATCAATGTTTTATCCCTAGTGGCAACAGCACATCCACAACCTTAGAACCTTGCTCGCATCGTCCCGGATTCAATGGAGGCATGAACCCACTATCGAGCATAAATACTCCCTCTTGGAGTTAAGAGCAAAAACTTGGCCGAGCCTCTACTAATAACGGAGAGCATGCAAGATCATAAACAACACATAGGTAATAACTTGATAATTAACATGACATAGTATTCTCTATCCATCGGATCCCGACAAACACAACATATAGTATTACAGATAGATGATCTTGATCATGTTAGGCAGCTCACAAGATCCAATAATGAAGCACAATGAGGAGAAGACAACCATCTAGCTACTGCTATGGACCCATAGTCCAGGGGTGAACTACTCACTCATCACTCCGGAGGCGACCATGGCGGTGAAGAGTCCTCCCGGGAGATGAATCCCCTCTCCGGCGGGGTGCCGGAGGAGATCTCGGAATCCCCCTAGATGGGATTGGCGGCGGCGGCGTCTCAGTAAGGTTTTCCGTATCGTGGCTCTCGGTACTGGGGGTTTCGCGATGGAGGCTATTTGTAGGCGGAAGGGTAGGTAAAGAGGCGGCACGAGGGGCCCACACCATAGGTCGGCGCGGCCAGGTCCTGGGCCGCGCCGCCCTGGTGTGTCGCCACCTCGTGGCCCCACTTTGACTCTCCTTCGGTCTTCTGGAAGCTTCGTGGCAAAATAGGACCACAGGCGTTGATTTCGTCCAATTCCGAGAATATTTCGTTACTAGGATTTACGAAACCAAAAACAGCAAAAAACAAGCAATCGGCTCTTCGGCATCTTGTTAATAGGTTAGTTCCGGAAAATGCACGAATATGACATAAAGTGTGCATAAAACATGTAGATATCATCAATAATGTGGCATGGAACATAAGAAATTATCGATACGTCGGAGACGTATCAGCATCCCCAAGCTTAGTTACGCTCGTCCCGGCAGGTAAAACGATAACAAAGATAATTTCTGAAGTGACATGGCATCATAACCTTGATCATACTATTTGTAAACATATGTAATGAATGCAGCGATCAAAACAATGGTAATGACATGAGTAAACAAGTGAATCATAAAGCAAAGACTTTTCATGAATAGTACTTCAAGACAAGCATCAATAAGTCTTGCATAAGAGTTAACTCATAAAGCAATAAATCAAAGTAAAGGTATTGAAGCAACACAAAGGAAGATTAAGTTTCAGCGGTTGCTTTCAACTTATAACATGTGTATCTCATGGATAATTGTCAACATAGAGTAATATAACAAGTGCAATATGCAAGTATGTAGGAATCAATGCATAGTTCACACAAGTGTTTGCTTCTTGAGGTGGAGAGAAATAGGTGAACTGACTCAACATAAAAGCAAAAGGAATGGTCCTTCAAAGAGGAAAGCATCGATTGCTATATTTGTGCTAGAGCTTTTATTTTGAAAACATGAAACAATTTTGTCAACGGTAGTAATAAAGCATATGAGTTATGTAAATTATATCTTACAAGTTGTAAGCCTCATGCATAGTATACTAATAGTGCCCGCACCTTGTCCTAATTAGCTTGGACTACCGGATCATCGCAATACACATGTTTTAACCAAGTGTCACAATGGGGTACCTCCATGCCGCCTGTACAAAGGTCTAAGGAGAAAGCTCGCATTTTGGATCTCTCGCTTTTGATTATTCTCACTTAGACATCCATACCGGGACAACATGGACAACAGATAATGGACTCCTCTTTAATGCATAAGCATGTGGCAACAATTAGTGTTCTCATATGAGATTGAGGATATATGTCCAAAACTGAAACTTCCACCATGAATCATGGCTTTAGTTAGCGGCCCAATGTTCTTCTCTAACAATATGCATGCTCAAACCATTAAGGTGGTAGATCTCTCTTACTTCAGACAAGACGGACATGCATAGCAACTCACATGATATTCAACAAAGAATAGTTGATGGCGTCCCCGGAAACATGGTTATCGCACAACAAGCAACTTAATAAGAGATAAAGTGCATAAGTACATATTCAATACCACAATAGTTTTTAAGCTATTTGTCCCATGAGCTATATATTGCAAAGGTGAATGATGGAATTTTAAAGGTAGCACTCAAGCAATTTACTTTGGAATGGCGGAGAAATACCATGTAGTAGGTAGGTATGGTGGACACAAATGGCATAGTGGTTGGCTCAAGGATTTTGGATGCATGAGAAGTATTCCCTCTCGATACAAGGTTTAGGCTAGCAAGGTTATTTGAAACAAACACAAGGATGAACGGTGCAGCAAAACTCACATAAAAGACATATTATAAACATTATAAGACTCTACACCGTCTTCCTTGTTGTTCAAAACACAATACTAGATATTATCTAGACTTTAGAGAGACCAAATATGCAAACCAAATTAGCAAGCTCTAGGTGTTTCTTCATTAATGGGTGCAAAGTATATGATGCAAGAGCTTAAACATGAGCACAACAATTGCCAAGTATCAAATTATTCAAGACATTTTAGAATTACTACATGTAGCATTTTCCAATTCCAACCATATAACAATTTAACGAAGAAGAAACTTCGCCATGAATACTATGAGTAAAGCCTAAGGACATACTTGTCCATATGCTACAGCGGAGCGTGTCTCTCTCCCATACGAGTGAATGCTAGGATCCATTTTATTCAAACAAAACAAAAAACAAAAACAAACCGACGCTCCAAGCAAAGTGCATAAGATGTGACGGAATAAAAATATAGTTTCGGGGGAGGAACTCGATAATGTTGTCGATGAAGAAGGGGATGCCTTGGGCATCCCCAAGCTTAGACGCTTGAGTCTTCTTAGAATATGCGAGGGTGAACCACCGGGGCATCCCCAAGCTTAGATCTTTCACTCTCCTTGATCATATTGTATCATACTCCTCTCTTGATCCTTGAAAACTTCCTCCACACCAAACTCGAAACAACTCATTAGAGGGTTAGTGGACAATAAAAATTAACATGTTCAGAGGTGACACAATCATTCTTAACACTTATGGACATTGCATAAAGCTACTGGCCATTAATTGATCAAAGAAATTCATCCAACATAGCAAAAGAGGCAATGCGAAATAGAAGGCAGAATCTGTCAAAACAGAACAGTCCGTAAAGATGGATTTTATTAAGGCACCAGACTTGCTCAAATGAAAATGCCCAAATTGAATGAAAGTTGCGTACATATCTGAGGATCACTCACGTAAATTGGCATAATTTTCGGAGTTACCTACAGAGAATTAGACCCAGATTCGTGACAGAAAAGAAATCTATTTCTGCGCAGTAATCCAAATCTAGTATTCACTTTACTATCAAAGACTTTACTTGGCACAACAAAACATAAAACTAAGATAAGGAGAGGTTGCTACAGTAGTAAACAACTTCCAAGACTCAAATATAAAACAAAAATACTGTAGTAAAAACATGGGTTGTCTCCCATAAGCGCTTTTCTTTAACGCCTTTCAGCTAGGCGCAAAAAGTGTATATCAAGTATTATCGAGAGATGGAGCATTGATATCATAATTTGTTCTAATAATAGAATCATAAGGTAACTTCATTCTCTTTCTAGGGAAGTGTTCCATACCTTTCTTGAGAGGAAATTGATATTTAATATTACCTTCCTTCATATCAATAGTAGCACCAACGGTTCGAAGAAAAGGTCTTCCCAATATAATGGGGCAAGATGCATTGCATTCAATATCCAAGACCACAAAATCAACGGGGACAAGGTTATTGTTAACCATAATATGAACATTATCAATTTTCCCCAAAGGTTTCTTTTTAGCATTATCAGCGAGATTAACATCCAAATAACAATTTTTCAATGGTGGCAAGTCAAGCATATCATAGACTTTCTTAGGCATAACAGAAATACTTGCACCAAGATCACATAAACCATTACAATCAAAATCATTGACCCTCATTTTAATGATGGGCTCCCAACCATCTTCTAGCTTTCTAGGATTAGAAGTTTCATGTTTTAGTTTCTCTTCTCTAGCTTTTATGAGAGCATTTGTAATATGTTTTGTGAAAGCCAAGTTTACAGCGCTAGTATTGGGACTCTTAGCAAGTTTTTGTAAGAACTTTATGACTTCAGAGATGTGGCAATCATCAAAATCTAAATCATTATGAGCTACAGCAATGGGGTCATCATCCCCAATGTTGGAAAAAATTTCAGTAGTTTTATCACAGGCAGTTTCAGCAGTTTTAGCAGTTTCAGGTAATTTTGCGCGCTTTGCACTAGGAGTAGAAACATTGCCAACACCAATTATTTTATCATTGATAGTAGGAGGTGCAGCAACATGTGCATCATTAGCATTGCTAGTGGTGGTAATAGTCCAAACTTTAGCTACATTTTTCTCTTTAGCTAGTTTTTCATTTTCTTCTCTATCCCACCTAGCACGCGATTCAGCCATTAATCTTATATTCTCATTAATTCTAACTTGGATGGCATTTGCTGTAGTAACAATTTTATTTTCAATATACCTATTAGGCATAACTTTCGATTTCAAAAGATCAACATCGGAGGCAAGACTATCAACCTTAGAAGCGAGAATATCAATTTTATTGAGCTTTTCCTCAACGGATTTGTTAAAGGCGAGTTTGTGTACTAATAAATTCTTTAAGCATAGCTTCAAGTCCAGGGGTGTATTCCTATTATTGTTGTAAGAATTCCCATAAGAATTAGCATAACCGTTACCATTATTATAAGGATATGGCCTATAGTTATTACTAGAATTGTTCCGATAAGCATTGTTGTTGAAATTATTATTTTTAATGAAGTTTACATCAACATGTTCTTCTTGGGCAACTAATGAAGCTAACGGAACATTATTAGAATCAACATTAGTCCTATCATTCACAAGCATAGACATAATAGCATCAATCTTATCATTCAAGGAAGAGGATTCTTCAACAGAATTTACCTTCTTACCTTGTGGAGCTCTTTCCGTGTGCCATTCAGAGTAATTAATCATCATATTATCAAGGAGCTTTGTTGCTTCACCAAGATTGATGGACATAAAGGTACCTCCAGCAGCTGAATCCAATAAATTCCGCGAAGAAAAATTTAGTCCTGCATAGAAGGTTTGGATGATCATCCAAGTAGTCGAGTCCATGGGTTGGGCAATTTTTAACCAAAGATTTCATTCTTTCCCAAGCTTGAGCAACATGTTCATTATCCAATTGTTTAAAATTGATTATGCTACTCCTCAAAGATATAATTTTAGCAGGGGGATAATATGTACCAATAAAAGCATCCTTGCATTTAGTCCAGGAATCAATACTATTCTTAGGCAGAGATAGCAACCAATCTTTAGCTCTTCCTCTTAATGAGAAAGGAAACAATTTCAATTTAATAATATCACCATCTACATCCTTATACTTTTGCATTTCACATAGTTCAACAAAATTATTAAGATGGGCAGCGGCATCATCGGAACTAACACCGGAAAATTGCTCTCGCATAACAAGATTCGATAAAGCAGGTTTAATTTCAAAGAATTCTGCTGTAGTAGCAGAGTGGAGCAATAGGTGTGCATAAGAAATCATTATTATTTGTGGTTGTGAAGTCACACAACTTAGTATTTTCAGGGGTGGCCATTTTAGCAGTAGTAAATAAAGCAAACTAGATAAAGTAAATGCAAGTAACTAATTTTTTTGTGTTTTTGATATAACGAACAAGATAGCAAATAAAGTAAAGCTAGCAACTAATTTTTTTGTGTTTTGATATAATGCAGCAAACAAAGTAGTAAATAAAATAAAGCAAGACAAAAACAAAGTAAAGAGATTGGGAAGTGGAGACTCCCCTTGCAGCGTGTCCTGATCTCCCCGGCAACGGCGCCAGAAAACAGTCTTGATGCGCGTATAATTGACACGTCCGTTGGGAACCCCAAGAGGAAGGTGTGATGCGCACAGCGAGTAAGTTTTCCCTCGAGAAAGAAACCAAGGTTTATCGAACCGGGAGGAGCCAAGAAGCACGTTGAAGGTTGATGGTGGCGGAATGTAATGCGGCGCAACACCGGGGATTCCGGCACCAACGTGGAACCTGCACAACACAACCAAAGTACTTTGCCCCAACGAAACGAGTGAGGTTGTCAATCTCACCAGCTTGCTGTAACAAAGGATTAACCGTATTGTGTGGAAGATGATTGTTTGCGAGAGAACGAGTAAAACAAATATTGCGAGTAGATTGTACTGCGATGTAAAGAATAGGACCGGGGTCCACAGTTCACTAGAGGTGTCTCTCCCATAAGATAAAAGCATGTTGGGTGAACAAATTACGGTCGGGCAATTGACAAATAGAGAGGGCATAACAATGCACATACATGTCATGATAAATATAGTGAGATTTAATTGGGCATTACGACAAAGTACATAGACCGCTATCCGGCATGCATCTATGCCTAAAAAGTCCACCTTCGAGGTTATCATCCGAACCCCTTCCGGTATTAAGTCGCAAAACAACGGACAATTGCATTAAGTATGGTGCGTAATGTAATCAATAACTACATCCTCGGACATAGCATCAATGTTTTATCCCTAGTGGCAACGAGCACATCCACAACCTTAGAACCTTCGCAGCCTGTCCCAGATTCAGTGGAGGCATGAACCCACTATCGAGCATAAATACTCCCTCTTGGAGTTAAGAGCAAAAACTTGGCCAGAGCCTCTACTAATAACGGAGAGCATGCAAGATCATAAACAACACATAGGTAATAAATTGATAATTAACATGACATAGTATTCTCTATCCATCGGATCCCGACAAACACAACATATAGTATTACAGATAGATGATCTTGATCATGTTAGGCAGCTCACAAGATCCAACAATGAAGCACAATGAGGAGAAGACAACCATCTAGCTACTGCTATGGACCCATAGTCCGGGGGTGAACTACTCACTCATCACTCCGGAGGCGACCATGGCGGTGAAGAGTCCTCCGGGAGATGAATCCCCTCTCCGGCGAGGTGCCGGAGGAGATCTCCGAGAATCCCCCGAGATGGGATTGGCGGCGGCGTCTCGGTAAGGTTTTCCGTATCGTGGCTCTCGGTGCGGGGGTTTCGCGACGGAGGCTATTTGTAGGCGGAAGGGCAGGTAAAGAGGCGGCACGAGGGGCCCACACCATAGGTCGGCGCGGGCAGGGCACGGGCCGCGCCGCCCTGGTGTGTCGCCACCTCGTGGCCCCACTTCGACTCTCCTTCGGTCTTCTGGAAGCTTCGTGGCAAAATAGGACCCTGGGCGTTGATTTCGTCCAATTCCGAGAAAATTTCGTTACTAGGATTTCTGAAACCAAAAACAGCAGAAAACGACAATCGGCTCTTCGGCATCTTGTTAATAGGTTAGTTCCAGAAAATGCACGATATGACATAAAGTGTGCATAAAACATGTAGATATCATCAATAATGTGGCATGGAACATAAGAAATTATCGATACGTCGGAGACGTATCAGTGGTGTCGATGAAGATGCCTTCCGGGGGCACTTCCCCGTCCCGGCGGCATGCCGGAACAGAGACTTCTGTCCCTCGAATCTTGGCTTCGCGATGGCGGCGGCTCTGGAACTTTTCTCGTATCGTGGCTTATTCGTTTAGGGTTTTCGCGATGGAGGCTTTATATAGGCAAAGAGGCGGAGTCGGAAGAGACCTGGGGCCACCAGACAATAGGGGGGCGCGCCCCCCTTGGGCCGCGCCGGCCACATGTGTGGGCCCCCCAGGGCTCCCCTCTGGTGCCTCTCCGGTGTTCTGGAAGCTTCGTGGAATTATAAGTTGTTGGGCGTTGATTTCGTCCAATTCCGAGAATATTTCCTTACTAGGATTTCTGAAACCAAAAACAGCAGAAAACAGGAACTGGCACTTTGGCATCTTATCAATAGGTTAGTTCCGGAAAATGCATAATAATGACATAAAGTGTGTATAAAACATGTGTGTATCATCATAAAAGTAGCATGGAACATAAGAAATTATAGATACGTTTGAGACGTATCAAAGTAGCATAATGAATTTTAAGCAATTGGATAATGAACATGTTGCTCAATCATGGGAAAGAATGAAATCTTTGGTAAAGAATTGCCCTACCCAAGGACTAACTACTTGGATTATCATCCAAACCTTTTATGCAGGATTGAATTTTTCTTCGAGGAACCTATTGGATTCAGCTGCTGGAGGTACTTTTATGTCCATCACTTTGGAGGCGGCAACAAAGCTTCTTGATGATATGATGATCAACTACTCTGAATGGCACACTGAAAGGACTCCTCAAGGTAAGAAGGTAAATTCTGTTGAAGAAACCTCTTCTTTGAGTGATAAGATTGATGTTATTATGTCTATGCTTGTTAATGGTAGATCGATGTTGATCCTAATAATGTTCCTTTAGCTTCATTGGTTGCCCAAGAAGAACATGTTGATGTGAACTTCATTAAAAATAATAATTTCAACAACAATGCTTATATGAATAATTCTGGTAACAACTATATGCCATATCCTTCTAATAGTGGTAATTTTTATGGTAGATCTGTTTTGCCTAGTGAGGAAAAGATTCTAGAAATTGAAGAGCTACTAAGAGCTTTATGCAATCACAATATGAGAAAAATCAATTGTTTACTAAAACTACGAATGAACAATCTTCCTTGTTGAAAAATATAGGGAATCAACTTGAAAATTTGAAAATGGAAAATTCTGGTTTGCAAACTAAGCTTTCAAATGCTGAAAACCGAATTTCATACATGTCTGAGTCACAAGCTTCTTTAATTAATAAAATGGCTGCTAAACCTGAGGATAATGATAACAAAATACTTACTACAGCAAACGCCATACAAGTTCGAATTAATGAAAATATTAGATTGATGGCTGAATTGCATGCTAGGTGGGAAAGAAAAGAAAAACTTGCTAAAGAGAGTAATGTAGCTAAAGTTTGGACTATTACCACCACTAGTAATGTTGATACTTCACATGTTGCTAAACCTCCTACTATCAATGGTAAAATAATTGGTGTTGGCAATGTTTCTACTCCTAGTACAAAGCGTGCAAAACTGCTCGAAGCTGCTTAAACTCGTTTGTGATAAAAGTGCTGAAATTTTTCAGAATATTGGGAACAATGATCCCATTGCTTTAGATCATAATGGTTTTGATTTTGATAATTGTCATATCTCTGAAGTTATTAAGTTCTTACAAAAACTTGCTAGAAGTCCTAGTGCTAGTGCTATAAATTTGGCCTTTACTGAACATATTACAAATGCTCTCATTCAAGCTAGAGAAGAGAAATTAAAACTTAAAGCTTATATTCCTAGGAAGTTAGAAGATGGTTGGGAGCCCATCATTAAAATGAGGTTCAATGATTTTGATTGTAATGCTTTATGTGATCTTGGTGCAAGTATTTCTGTTATGCCAAAGAAACTCTATGATATGCTTGCCTTGCCACCATTGAAAAATTGTTATTTGGATGTTAATCTTGCTGATAATTCTATAAAGAAATCTTTGGGGAGGATTGATAATGTTCACATTACGGTTAAAAATAACCTTGTCCCCGTTGATTTTGTTGTCTTGGATATTTAATGCAATGCATCTTGTCCTATTATCTTGGGAAGACCCTTTCTGCGAACTGTTGGTGCTATTATTGATATGAAAGAAGGAAATATTAAGTATCAATTCCCGCTTAAGAAAGGTATGGAACACTTCCCTAGAAAGAGAATGAAGTTACCTTTTGATTCTATTATTAGAACAAGTTATGATGTTGATGCTTCTTCTCTCGATGTTACTTGATTTACACTTTCTGCGCCTAGCTGAAAGGCGTTAAAGAAAAGCGCTTATGGGAGACAACCCATTATTTTATTTCTGCAACTTTTGTTTTATATTTGTGTCTTGGAAGTTGTTACTACTGTAGCAACCTCTTCTTATCTTTATTTTATTGCATTGTTGTGCCAAGTAAAGTCTTTGATAGTAAGGTTGATACTAGATTTGGATTCCTGCGTAGAAACAGATTTCTAGCTGTCACGAATTTGAGTAGAACTCTCTATAGGAAACTCAGAAAAATATGCGAAAATTCATGAGTGATCCTCAGATATGTACGCAACTTTCATTCAATCTGAGCTTCTTCATCTGAGCATGTTAAAATTCGTCTTTACGGATTGTTCTGTTTTGACAGATTCTGCCTTTTATTTCGCATTGCCTCTTTTACAGTGTTGAATGGATTTCTTTGTTCCATTAACTTTCAGTACCTTTGAGGAATGTCCAGAAGTGTTAAGAATGATTGTATCCTCTCTGAACATGTGAATTTTTGATTATGCACTAACCCTCTAATGAGTTTGTTTTGAGTTTGGTGTGGAGGAAGTTTTCAAGGGTCAAGAGAGGAGGATGATATAATATGATCAAGAAGAGTGAAAAGTCTAAGCTTGGGGATGCCCCCGTGGTTCATCCCTGCAAATTTCAAGAAGACTCAAGCATCTAAGCTTGGGGATGCCCAAGGCATCCCCTTCTTCATCGACAACTTATTAGGTCACTTCTAGTGAAACTATATTTTTATTCCGTCACATCTTATGTGCTTTACTTGGAGCGTCTGTATGTTTTTATTTTTGTTTTTGTTTGAATAAACTCGGAACCTAGCATTTTTTGTGTGGGAGGAAGACACGCTCCTCTGTTTCATATGAACACTGGTGTTCTTAGCTTTACTTTTAATGTTCATGGCGAAGGTTGAAAACTGCTTCGTTCATTGCTATTTGGTTGGAAACAGAAAATGCTCCATGTGGTAATTGGTATATGGTCTTGAATAATTTGATACTTGGCAATTGTTTTGAGTTCTCAAGTAGATCATGTTTAAGCTCTTGCATCATGTAGTTTAAACCTATTAATGAAGAACTAGCATAGAGCTTGTTGAAATTCGGTTTGCATGATTGGTCTCTCTAAAAGTCTAGATATTTTCTGGTAAAGGTGTTTGAACAACAAGGAGACAGTGTAGAGTCTTATGATGCTTGCAATATGTTCTTATATAAGTTTTGCTGTACCGGTTCATACTTGTGTTTGCTTCAAACAACCTTGCTAGCCAAAGCCTTGTACTGAGAGGGAATGCTTCTCGTACATCCAAAACCTTGAGCCAAAACCCATGCCATTTGTGTCCACCATATCTACCTACTATGTGGTATTTCTCTGCCATTCCAAAGTAAATTGCTTGCGTGCTACCTTTAAAATTTCATTCCTTGTCTTTGCAATACATAGCTCATGGGAAAATAGCTTAAAAAACTATTGTGGTATTGAATATGTCGCTTATGTATCTTATTTCTTATAAGTTGCTTGTTGAGCGGTAACCATGTTTCTGGGGACGCCATCAACTGTTACACCTTTGTTGAATATCATGTGAGTTTCTATGCATGTTCGTCTTGTCTGAAGTAATGGTGATTTATCATGATTAAATGGTTTGAGTATGCATATTGTTAGAGAAGAACATTGGGCCGCCAACCAAAGCCATGTATCATGGTGGGAGTTTCAGTTTGGACATTAATCCTCAATCTCTTATGAGTACATTATCTGTTGTTGAATGCTTAAGCATTAAAGAGGAGTCCATTATCTGTTTTCTATGTTGTCCTGGTATGGATGTCCTCAAGTTGAGATTTATCAAAAATGAGAAATCAAATGCGATCTATCTCCTTGGACCTTTGTACGGCGACATAGAGGTACCCCTTTGTGACACTTGGTTGAAACATATGTAATGCAATGATAATCCATGGAAATCCGAGCTAATTAGGACAAGGTGCGAGCACTATTGGTATTCGATGCATGAGGCTTGCAACTTATAGGATGTTTTATGCATAACACATATGATTTATTACTACCGTTGACAAAATTGTTTCTCTGTTTCCAAAATAAAAAACTCTAGCACATGAGTAATCCCTGCTTCCCTCTGCGAAGGGCCTTTCTTTTACTTTATGTTGAGTCAATTTACCTATTTCTTTCTATCTTATAAGCAAACACTTGTGTCAACTGTGTGCATTGATTCTCACATACTTGCTTATTTGCATTCATCATATTACTTTGTATTGACAATTATCCATGAGATATACATGTTGAAGTTGAAAGCAACTGCTGAAACTTATATCTTCCTTTGTGTTGCTTCAAAACCTTCTACTAAGAATCTATTGCTTTATGAGTTAACTCCTATGCAAGACTTATTGATGCTTGTCTTGAAAGTACTATTCATGAAAAGTCTTTGCTATATGATCAGTTGTTTAGTCATTATCTTTACCATTGCTTTGAATCACTTCATTCATCTCATATGCTTAACAATAGTATTGATCAAGATTATGATAGTAGCATGTCACTTCAGAAATTATCCTTGTTATCGTTTACCTACTCGAGGGCGAGTAGGAACTAAGCTTGGGGATGCTTGATATGTCTCAAACGTATCTATAATTTCTAATGTTCCATGCTAGTTTTATGGCAATACTCACATGTTTTATATACACTTTATATCATTTTGATGCATTTTCCGGCACTAACCTATTAACAAGATGCCGAAGCGCCAGTTCCTGTTTTCTGCTGTTTTTGGTTTCAGAAATCTTACACATGAAATATTCTCGGAATTGGACGAAACAAAAGCCCAGGATATTATTTTGCACGGAGCCTTCCAGAACACCGAAGAAGAGACGGAGAGGGGCCAAGGCGGCCCCACACCCTAGGGCGGCACGGCCTGGAGGGGGGCGCGCCGGCCTGTGGGGTGGGCCCCTTGGCCGCCTCCCGACTCTGCCCCTTCGCCTATTTATTCTCTCCGTCGCGGAAGCCCTAGTACCGGGAGCCACGATACGAGAAAAGTTCCAGAGACGCCGCCGCCAATCCCATCTCGGGGGATTCAGGAGGTCGCCTCCGGCACCCTGCCGGAGAGGGGAATCATCACCGGAGGACTCTACATCATCATGCCCGCCTCCGGATTGATGCGTGAGTAGTTCATCCTTGGACTATGGGTCCATAGAAGTAGCTAGATGGTTGTCTTCTCCTCTTGTGCTATCATGTTTAGATCTTGTGAGCTGCCTATCATGATAAAGATCATCTATTTGTAATGCTACATGTTGTGTTTGTTGGGATCCGATGAATATGGAATACTATGTCAAGTTGATTAATTGATCTATCATATATGTGTTGTTTATGATCTTGCATGCTCTCCGTTGCTAGTAGAGGCTCGGCCAAGTTGATATTTGTGACTCCAAGAGGGAGTATTTATGCTCGATAGTGGGTTCATGCCTCCATTGAATGCTGGGACGATGATAGAAAGTTCTAAGGTTATGGATGTCTTGTTGCCACTAGGGATAAAACATCAATGCTTTATCTAAGGATATTTGTGTTGATTACATTACGCACCATACTTAATGCAATTGTCTGTTGTTTGCAACTTAATACTGGAAGGGGTGCGGATGCTAACCCGAAGGTGGACTTTTTAGGCATAGATGCATGCTGGATAGCGGTCTATGTACTTTGTCGTAATACCCTAAGTAAAACTCATAGTGGTCATCATGATATGTATGTGCATTGTTATGCCCTCTTTATTTGTCAATTGCCCAACTGTAATTTGTTCACCCAACATGTTATTTATCTTATTGGAGAGACACCACTAGTGAACTGTGGACCCCGGTCCTTTCTTTTACATCTGAAATACAATCTACCGCAAACTCTGTTCTCTGCTGTTTTTTGCAAACAAACATCATTCTCCACACCATACGTTTAATCCTTTGTTTACAGCAAGCCAGTGAGATTGGCAACCTCACTGTTAAGTTGGGGCAAAGTATTGTGATTGTGTTGTGCAGGTTCCACGTTTGCGCTGGAATCCCTGGTGTTGCGCCGTACTACACTCCTTCACCAACAACCTTCACGTGGCCTTCATCTCCTACTGGTTCGATAACCTTGGTTTCTTACTGAGGGAAACTTGATGCTGTACGCATCACACCTTCCTCTTGGGGTTCCCAACGGACGTGTGCTTTACGCGTCATCAGGCCTCCGCCTTCTTCTGGGCGGAGTGGTGCCTGCGTGGTGTCACATACTCTGTTGCATCGTTCCCGGAGAGAGTTTTCAGATCACGTAGGTGCGTGATGGCCTCACTAGTGGATGGCTAGGTGACATCACCCCTAACCTCAGCGCGCAAGCCATAGCCAAGCTGACGGACGTCGCCGAGTGGATGGAGGGTTTGACACTCATAGAGGGCATGGAGGACAGTTTATTGTGGAACTGGGAGACGGTCATGCATAGTCTATTCCGCTATATGCTGCTATCGCGTTAGTTTGGAGGTACTATGGAGATGGCCGGAGCGATGGAGACCTGGCACTCCCGGGCACCGCCAAAGTGTACGTTATTCCTTTGGCTGGTAGCGCCGAACAGATGTTGGATTGCTAATATGCATAGTTGACGGGGGTTGCCACACCCATCGACGAACCCTTTCTCTGACCAGCAGGATGAGTCCATTGACCACCCGCTATTGGGTTGCTCCCTTGCCCATAAGGTGTGGTCCACTTGACTCCATTGGTGGAATTGAGAAGACAAGGTGTCGGCGGCGGACTCTCACCTAGTGGATCGACTACACATATGGTGTGGCGGTAGAGACGTGATCCACGAGTTGTGGACAGTCCTTGCCCCGGTTTCTTGTTGATTGTGGTTACATCGCGAGGATATTGTCTTGGAGGGAGCGACTTCTTCTCAGAAGTGGTCCTCGGCAACATCTCTATCGAGGCAGAGATGTGGAGGGTGGCAAAGTTGTTTAGAGCTAGTTTAGCGTTAGTGGAAGGGTGGAGGATGCGATAGTTGTCATTTTAGCCATAGGCTGTCCTTGTGGCAGTGTGGATGCGGACTAGACGCTTGTGTCGATCGGGATATAACTCGCGTGCTTGGGCTTCTTCAATGAAACCAATAGTCTTCATGACATATCCTTGAAAAATTTACATAGTAAGACACACCTATCCGATACTACCTCCATCCTAAAGCTTAACGCTTATATTATTTAAAAAAAAATCAAACTACGTCAAATTTGACTTAGTATTACTAAAAATCATTAACATGCAAAATTATATTATTAAATAGATAATGAAATATATTTTCGTATGGTATGTATAGATTGTTCTAAAAGTTTAGTTAAACTTTAGTTAGTTTGACTTTTCAAAAAAATATAAGCCTTAAGTTTTGGGGTGGAGGTAGTATATGAGTATACATAGGTAGGGAGTGTGGGGTATATGTTTCCATACCCAATTCCTGTAGTTCGGTGTTCCTGTGTCAAAATACATGAAAGACAATGCGTGTGGCCTTTTATAGCGCGAGCAACATATGTAGGTTGTTTCTAGCATAAAAATAAAGAAAACATTTTGAAGTTTCCTTAAAAATATGTGAAGAAATCCTGATGTAGGCAATGCTGTATTCTATAAATGTGAAATCTCAATTGGAAATACCATAGTTCTAGGCTATGCAAAGGTGACAAAACTATGGATCCGAAGTAGTAGCCAATACAAAATTTAAAACCTCCAAAATTTGTTACTCTGGATTTTTTTTTCATTTCTTGTGGCCCAAAAAATAAAGTGTTTGTAGTTGAGACTTCACATGATTGGTAGAGTGAATCATAACGTACGTGCATGATATTTGTCAGAATTTTGTAGAACCTTAAAATATTATATTTTTTTAAAGAAAGGAGGTACATATAGTCCGAGCTACGCTTGTGCTTTTCGATAAAACAGTTTGTTAGGCCATCTCGAACAGAGCGACCCAAATCGGCGCGCCCGCGTGTCCGGTTTTGACCGTTTGGGTGGTCGGGCGCTGTTTGCGTGTCCGTTTGGATCGTACGCTGTCCCTAACGCGGCGATCTAAAAAACCGCCACGCTCGTCTTCCCAGGGTGGCCCTGCGCCATGGTAGGCCTCGACGGGACAACAACGACGGGCAGGAGAATGCGTAGCCTGCAGACCACGTGGGTGAAGCTCTCCCTCGCCACCCACGTTAGGTTCCTGGGGACGCCACAGGAGGAGCGGCATGACGCGCGATGGGTCGCCGACGACGAGGCGGATCCGCGTCGCGGCCGAGTGGTGGGAGGGGGTGTAATGTCCCAGGTTTAGAGACGATCGAGGGGTAGATTTTAGAAAGGGATGTGCACTGCATCGTAAATTCTGGGACAATTTCGCGCTTTTAAAACAAAACTGCATCGAAGGGGGACAAGTTTCTCTCTCGACACCTTACAGGGTTAGGGTTTCGAGAGTGCGACAAACTTGTTTCTCACTCAACTAAGTTAGGGTTTTGTGAAGAGAGGAGAGGTATTGCTTTATAACTTAAGTTGCATGATTGAATTCAAACTTAAGTTACATTTGAATTTCAAATTCAAACATCAAATGAATATCTCATAATTCAAATGTGAGGTAATTCATTAAGCAAATTATAAATAATAAACAATATAAACAATAGAAATATAAAGTAAAGCTCATTAGAAAAAATTGGAGCTTTATTGATAATAACACAAGATACATTGTCTTTACAATATTCAGATTGGAAATTAAACAAATTACAACACATTACAAAAATTAACAAAATAGAAAAGGAAAGAAAAAGAAAGGAAATTACAAGGAAATGAACTATCCTAAACTACAAGTTGATCTTCATGAATTCCATGATCAAGATGATCTTGAGTATCATCTGGATCATCTCCAAGTCCCTGCATACACACAAACAAAGTAACAAGTGTTATGCCAAGTGGCAGATTAGCAAAAGAAAGTTATTGGAGAAGATATGACCACAGCTCTGCCGAGCTGATCCTCTCACAGCTCAAGTCCCAAGCCAGGACACACACACACAACCTAGCTGCTCACCAGGCTATGTGCATGCACAACAGCACACACAAGCCAGGGGAGTCACCATGTGTTGCCAGGCCTTGTTGTCGACCAGAGAAGAAGAAGATGATCATATAAAAGCCTCCACAGTAAACCCTAACCATTTCATCGACAAGGAGCTTCTGGGTAAGAACACAACAACAGCAATAACACAAAGGACTCAAGAACAAGAAGAACAACCACTACTGTTCAACCTGCCAAAACCACCACAACACTGAATCAAGCACTTCAGGCTTGCAAGGAGGAGCAGGGCAAGCATAAGCACCACACTGAAGAAATCCTCTACACCAACAAATAATGGAGTGAGGTATAAACAAGATCATCCTGAGCAAAACCATGTTTTGCCAATAAATAAGCATACTATGAATCACAGGAGCACAGAAGGGTAGAAGACCCTGTTTGTGTCATCATCTGGCTACAAAGCTATTTGGTGCAAGCAAATATGGGTAAGGCCAATAGAAAATCATCCTAGGGGAACATTAGTTATGCAAATTAGTGGCACAACTAAGGAAATCCAGTAAAGAATGAATTCACAGCTAGCCTAGTCCAACACACTTAGCACCTATAGCTAGCTAGGCCATCAGACAATAGACAAATCCTTGTTTATATAATTTTTCAACATCAAAAGCCACTGGAAGTCCAGTATTGGATCAACCAGTGAGCAATTATCCAATTCCAGCAAGCAATCACCAATCACAGCAAGCCACAGAGAAGGGGAGCTACCCATGACAGCATCACAGAGCTGCCAGGGCTACCTCAACCCAAAGCCAACCCTTGAAACCACCACATCATTACCCATTAGGGTTCAGTAGAGGGCTAGGGTACCAACCAGTGGTTGGCATCCAGCTAGCCCTAACAAATTCATTGATACGATCATCACTGAATCAGAATTCACATCATTCATCCATTTAATAAAGCAAGATAAACAGATAAATGAATTATACAAGCAATTGATGCACCAGAGCCTTGCAGATGATCCAATGGATCATTGCAAGAAGCAACTGATGCTTGAGCAAGCACCATCACACACAGATCAAGCCTGTGTGAAGCCCACAGAGCACAAAGTGAGCACCACTGAGGCACAGGCAGAAGCATAGCAAATAATCATCAAGCAACTGATGAGCATATGATCATCAGAGCTTGCTAGCACCTGTTACAGGTTGCTATAGCCAAGCATAGCATCAGAAATAAGCCAGCTACTGAAGAATTACACCAAGCCATAACTGAATAGACAGATACTGAATTCATGACTTTATGATTGTATCCAGAAGCACATCAAAGGCATGATGAACCACTGGATCAAGATATACAAGTAAAGCACATAGCACCCATCACTGGATAATACTGTTAAGCCAACAGCAATGCTCAATTGAGCATACTCATAAAATTAAGCACAGGATATAACACATCAGAGCACTGGCACTTGCAAATTTGCAAGGAATACACACAGTAATCAAGCCAGGGCAAATTAACTGAATACACTTGATGATTTAACAGCAATAGCATCAATGACAAAGTCACATGGATTGAATTTAGCAAGAAATGCAAGCTTGATCAAGCACTAAGCCTAGGGAATCTTGCACAGAAACATAGCAGCGCTGCATACAGTAGTAACACAAGCACTGGCATGGTCATGGCAGCAATGGCCAAGGCCAGTGGAGCACAACAGCACAAACAGCACAGCAGCAGTGCAGCAGCATACGCATCCACAGCTAGCTAGGCGCAACAGCAGCGCACCAGCACGGCAGGCATCTCCACGAGGTGGAGCAGCCAGGCTAGAGCTAGAGGATGGAGAAGAAGGACGGTCAAGAGAGAGAGAGAGGGTGGAGCACTTACTGGTGGCGAGAGGCAGTGAGCGCGACAATGGCGGCCACGACGGAACACGCCGAGGGCGCAGCAGCGCCAGGCCAGGCCAAGCCACGGCGGCGCCACACCACCAGCACCACCACGGCCAGGCACGACGGCGCCACGACATCTGGAGCATCGGCGGCGACGAGATCGCCACGGCACTCCACGCCAGGCGACCAGAGGCGAAGGGGGCGAGACGAGCGGACGGCGCAGCACAAATCGCCGCGGTGGATCTGAAGCGCCGTTGAACGGTGGTTCAGATGCGCCATATCTCGCCGGCGGTGACGGCCGGAGATGGCCGGAACAATTCAGAGAAGACGGCGGCGACGCGGGAGTCGCGAGAGAGGGGATTAGGGTTCATCGAGGCGGCATGGTGGAGGAGAAGTGTGAGCGACCGCTCGGGTCGGTTGGACCCGAGCTGGTCTAACCCAACCCGCTGGGCTCCACTGACATGTGGGCCCAGGGGCAAATGTGGTATTTCACAAATTCTATAAATACTGAAATTTTGAAAATTCATAGTAAATGTTTAATAGCTCTAAAAAAACAATTAAAAATATGAAAATCACTCAGTATAAAATTCTCTATCATAATAAAATATGTAATGGAATTTTTGAAGACAAACATTATTAAGTCCTAAAATGAGGATTAAAATAACCATTTAATCACACTTTATATTTTCAATAATGAAAATAAGTCCATTAATGTTTTTGAACTCTAAAAACACCTTGACAACATTTCAAGGGTGTATCTTACCCTAAACAGAGTATCCTCAAATTATTCTTAGTATTAACCTCTCACATAAAATGATAAGACATCGGAGAGGGGGGTACAAACCCTAAAACTGGAATCATGCATAACTGCTTCTTTAACCATTGCCCTTATCAGACAATGATGCTATTTTTCAGCAACAGAGGACAAGGGTCAGTCCACACCATCCAACTGCAACACTTTGCAGTGTTCAGGCAAGTTCATCACTTGTTCATATCATTTGAGTATTTTTACCAAATTACTTGCAAAGTACTATGTTTATCACTATTGCATCAAAAGCAAAACCACTACTTTCATAACTATGAATATGACTATGTGGTTGGCAATGGAACCATGGATTGTGTTGATATGGTGGAGGTTCCATTGCAAGGGTTTTTATCCATCTAGGATTAAACAACAAATGTCGTCCAGTGATTCTTGTGCCGTAATACCCGTGTTAACCATAAGATCTGGAGTGGGACGGAGTAGTCAATCGTATTTCCACCTCTTGTACATCAACGGACGCGCTTTACCGTAGACACTTGTATTCCAAGGGTGCAAGCGGTGGGTCGGGAAGTCTAAAGTCCCCACGACATTGTCCGTAGACACTTGTAGCCCGAGGAGCAAGCGGTGGGCTGGGGAAGCCTAAAGTCCCCACGGTTATTGCGGTCTATGATGGGCTGCATCTCCCGGCGAAGGAGTTCATGGTAGAAAGCCCAAAACTGTTGTCGTGGTCGGGGTCCATCCTTAATTGGTATAAGAGGACCGGCGAGGACCCAGGGTCGGAGTTTGCAGCAAAAGGTGGGTGTATGAGGTAGCGGAGAAATATGATTGACTAGGACCTTATACCGAGCCTCACACCAAAGGAAGTGTGGACGGGAGAGCTGCCCGGTTGGCACCAAGGTTAAGATCTCTTATGGGTAAAGCAACACACCTCTGCAGAGTGTAATGAATCGTGACCTGTCACTCCTGTTCGGGATTTGGAGCTGCGAACGCTGCCGGAAAGGAACTCCATGAAGTTCTAGTAAACCGGTGAAGGTCGACGGACATAGTTCTTTGAAATAAAAGCAACCTCTTGAAGAAATGGTTATCAAAACCTGCATTGGTATTAGACTTTTCGGTCTAATATCGTAGCTAGTGCATTAAACACCTCTTTTCTATAATGAACTTGTTGAGTACGCTCGTACTCATACCACTTTTAAATCCCCTGCTTAGATTGTCTGAACCATCTGGGGGAGGACAACAACAACCCTGAGGGAGCTGACATCATTGGCTATGAAGAACCAGACCTCTCTGGAGGTGTCGAAGGTGTAGACTACCTCATAGTCTACGGAACCGGGGAGGGTTCCGGAGGAGAGCACGTGTAGACCTACCAAGTAGTATTAGTATCCGAGCAGTGCGAACTCGTAGTACTTAACTGCTCGAGGGAATAAATGTATAACTTAGTAAGACTTCTATATTGTAAGTTGAGTTGGGTTCACCTCGAACCCAGGAGTATACCTCTTAGGACCCAAGAGGAGCTCCGAGATGATATATATATTATGCTTGTAATAATAAATGAATGAGTTATGGACCTGCTATGTTCTGTTGTACTACTCTGAGGGATGTAATATTTGCGGATTGGTACTTCGTGAATGTTATATCAACGACTGGCATACTACAACATGCAGTGGTATGCAGAGTCACCACAGGGGGGGAGGCCGCCGAGGAGGAGGCGGACGCCGTCCACAACCGCGAGATGGCGAGCTCAACGCTGCCATCGAGGAGCGTCTCGCTGAGCTCACGCGCGAGAGCAGGGAGGACGAGGCCTCCGTCCGGGCCGGTCGCCGCCGTTTGGGCGACCTTATCGGGCGGAAGAACGAGATCATCGCCCAGGAGGCTGCCCGCCGCCTCCTCCAGATGCCCTCGCCCGACCGGCACGTCCATGCGGCGGGTGTGGAGGCGGAGCTAGGCCGTCAAGAGCGCCAACTTCGCTAGCAGGGGAAGAAGGAGGCCCGGGACGTCAGCCTCGTCCGCCTCGAGGCACGGGATGCTGTGGAACGCGTCGCCGCGCACGAGCGTGAGTTGAGCGGCAAGCGGACCATCACGCCGGAGGAGTCCGAGCGCGCCCGCACCCTCGCAGCGAGGACAGATAGGAGGAGGACGGCTGCGGAGGAACGCTAGAGGAAAGTCGCAGCCGGGCCACCCAGCTGGTAACAGCGGTCATCCGTTTTTGGGATGCGTTCGCACACTAGGTAACGATTTTATCGGGTTCGACCTATCCTGAAACGCCAGCGCGGGATGGATCTCCGTGTTACATACCACACATGCATAGTCCTTTTTGGTGGCATGAAAAGGGAAAAACAGATACGGCATCGCACAAACAGCCGTGTGCTAGTGAATTGAATTACACACGCCAGGTGCGTGTAGCTGGAGAATGCATGTTTCGTGTCCTGGGATGCACTTTACGGTTGGCACGGTCCACACCGGGCTGGGCCTGGCGGCGGGCGCCACTGTTCACACGCCCACGGCGGCGGCGCCGCGCGGTAACTAGAACCGTCGCGTACGTTTGCCGGCACCGGTAGATCGAGATTCGAGCAGGATCGCGCGCAGACGCTGACGCCATCGCTCTCCCAGCCGTGTTCTTGGGGCAAAAGATACGGAAGAATGGAAGATCAATAACCTGTTACATTCCGTACATACATGGTCAGTTATTGGCTTGAAAAGGGGTAAAAAGACTAGCTAGCAAGCTAGCCGTGTATCACACCACAAGCGTCTGTGTGTGTGTGTGGCTGGAGCATGCTCCGTCTCGTCACGCACGGTCCATACTGACAGAGCAACGGTTCACACACACACACGCACACACGCACACACGCACACACGGTAATTCGTAATCGTAATCGTACTCGTACTCGTACTCGTACGCAGCGCTAGCCACAACAAGTCCAGAACCTTCCCGTCGCATATCGATCCGTCTCGGCCCCGTTCGGTTCGATCGGATCGCGCGCGGACGCGCGCCTGACTCTGACGGAGTCCCACCCGGCAGCGAGGCGCGGGCCGGCTATAAAACCGCGCCCTGGCCGGCGACTCTCCCTTGCCTCTTCATCGCCTCCAACGTCTTCCCTTAACCGGCCGCACCTACGCTGCAGCACCACCACGCACACACACACCAGTTAGCCGGAACCGGATGGCACCCACGGCGGCGGAGCAGACGGAGCACCACCACCACACGAGGAAGGCGGTGGGTCTGGCGGCGCGCGACGACGCCGGCCACCTCTCCCCGCTCGCCATCACACGGAGGTACGTAATAGCGCTCCTCCTCCTCCTCTCCTAGCGTCTCTACTCCAACACGAATCTAGCTAGGTAGTAGCGATAGGTTTTCTTTTGACCACCTGCGCCGCGCGCCTCACAAAGGCTGCGCCGCCACCGGCCGCCGGTACGGCCGGTGCTCGCTTAGATTCCCAGCCCCCCTGCTATCGTTATTCGTACGTACGCCCGCGGCCCCTTGTTGCCTGCATGCTTCCGTTATGTTGGGATATTTTATCCTCCACTAAATCGTCGTCTAGCTACCTAGCCCTCATCGTACCTCCAAATCCAGCCTGCCGGATCTCCTCTGACCACCGGGATCCTCCCGTATCTTCAACGTGACGCCCCTACACTTCCTGCTTGTCTTGCAGATTTACACACACGGCAATTACCGGAGTATCTTCCTAGATTTTTTTTTCGATAAGGATCTTCCTAGATATAGCATGTGAATCTCTGTACTACTACTGTTTGTCAAGCAAAATTAACATTGACAACAGTGTTTTTGTTGGGGGCAGCGGAATCTTTGACGCCTCTTTTTGCCTCTCAAGACATGTCACCCTCACTAGTTAGTGTGCCAGCTGGTAGTACTACGTACGATGCTCCCTCCCTCCGTAATTATTCAACCTTTTTGCTCTCTTTTTATAAAGTCAAACCTTTTAAATCTGACCAGATATCTGCTAAAAAATTAGCAGACATGCAATACATCAAACCAGTAGTACTCCCTCTGTTTAAAATTACCTGGGTTTATTCAAATAAAGTCAAACTCTGTAAAATTCAATTAAATATTTAGAAAAATCTATCAGCACCTGTAGTATAAAATTATGCTCCCTCTGTTTGTAAAAAAGCTAAAAATTGGAAAGCTTTTTTAGAAACAGAAAACGTATGTGTTTGACTTTGACATTATGAATGTTGAGTATTTTTCCTCTAATCTTGATCAAATTATGGCTTGAATAGAGGGGACCATTTATTAGTATGAAACTACATAAATTTGTAAAATACTCAACAAAATTTAAGATGGGTCAGTGATAGCACTAACTTAGATTTTCATAAATGCCACTGCTTTTCAATAGAGCATGAAGTTTCCAAATTTTTGTTGTGACATTTCCAAGTTTCCAAAAAATGCAAACTAAAATTTTAGACATTCATTGTGTTGTGTCTTGTGCTGTTGTGCATCTGTGAAGTTTCATCCAAAAATATGTCAAAATGTGGCCTACACAAAAAGAACAAATGATCTGTAAATAGTACGTGACACTATTTACGTACGTCTTCTCTTTTTTACACAGGCCACATTTTGACATATTTTTGGATGAAACTTCACAGATGCACAAAACACAACACAATGTATGTCTAGAATTTTAGTTTGCATTTTTTGGAAACTTAGAAGTATCACAACAAAAAATGGGGTGCGGACGCAACTAGTTGCAAATGAGAGTTTCCCATGAAGCAGGACAAATTTATTCGTGTGGCTTTAATAGAGGGAGCAGTGTTCTGGTTCAACTCACCCTGCATGTGTGTCTTCATCCCTTTTGCTCTAACTATCTGTGGTGTCAATTGAGTGTCCCACGTGCATGTGGGCCAAACTTGAACCTAGAAATTGACATGCTCCCACTGCCCGGCGCGGAGTATCTTTGTGCTTTGTTACCCTTATTGTTGCTACGTACTACAGTGTTTAGATTGGAACTTCATAATCAAAAGAACTTAGTTTCCTACAAATTTTTGCTAACCAATATAATGAGCAATCAAACTTCTATATCTGTGGCAAATAACTAATCCATTATAGTTACAGTTTAGATGCAGACGCCAGTGTTTCTTCCCCTTTTCGGAAAAAAAGCTATGCCATAATAAGTGTTGGAAATTTAATAAAGGGGTACTACGAATTTGAACTAAAAAGTGTCAAAAATTCACTAAGAAAGTACGTAGTACAAATTTAAACTAAGATTCCGACACTTATTAGGATCGGAGAGAGTAAGTAGCAAACTACTACTCCATCCATCCTAAAACACGTGATTTAACTTTGTCTAGATACGGATAGAAAGTTGGGATACATCCGTATCTAAAAAAAATAACGCACTTATTTTAGAGGAAGGAGGGAGTATTTCAACCTTGGTTTTAAACGGAATCTACAAAGTGAATACATGGATTGTACAAGTGGGCTGACCGTGTCCATTATGTACTCGTACTTTGGCAGTTGGAAAGCAAAGGCTGGTGTAATTTGTAGGTGGTTCTAGGCTTCTAGCTGTTTCATGGCGTTATCACAGCCGTGCCAGTGTGCTCAGGGCCGTACATAAGTTGCTTGGTGTATGTGTCGATATAGGATTTGCCGTCTTACAATTTTGCTTTCCAAATTATTTTCTGTAAAAGAGATCGATGTGAACTTCTCTGTCGAGTAAACTGAAATTGTCTGAATAAATATAACTCGGCAGATTATGTTTATCGTTTGCATGCGTAACAGGCTACACAAATTGCTCGAGTCAGCAGCGAGTTGTGCTCACAACGAATCCATTAGCAAAAATACTATAGTAGCACATCGTTTCTTTTTTCATGACGTTTCTGTTTCTTCCTAACTTTTCAGGAGCACCGGAGACGACGATGTGGTGATAAAGATTTTGTACTGCGGAATCTGCCACTCTGACCTGCACGCCCTGAAGAACGACTGGAAGAACTCAAGGTACCCGATGATCCCCGGGCACGAGATCGCCGGCGAGGTCACGGAGGTGGGCAAGAATGTGAGCAAGTTCAAGGCCGGCGACCGCGTGGGCGTCGGGTGCATGGTGAACTCGTGCCGGTCGTGCGAGAGCTGCGACAAGGGCTTCGAGAACCACTGCCCCGGCATGATCCTCACCTACAACTCGGTCGACGTCGACGGCACCGTCACCTACGGCGGCTACTCCAGCATGGTGGTGGTGCACGAGCGGTTCGTGGTCCGGTTCCCCGACGCCATGCCGCTGGACAAGGGCGCGCCGCTGCTGTGCGCCGGCATCACCGTGTACAGCCCCATGAAGTACCACGGGCTCAACGTTCCCGGGCTGCACCTCGGCGTGCTGGGGCTGGGCGGGCTGGGCCACGTTGCGGTCAAGTTCGGCAAGGCCTTCGGAATGAAAGTGACGGTGATCAGCTCGTCGCCGGGGAAGAAGGAGGAGGCCCTAGGGCGGCTGGGCGCCGACGCGTTCATCCTCAGCAAGGACGCCGACGAGATGAAGGTAGGCGGACCCGCTGGTTCAGGTTACTTCCCCTGTCCGGTGCAGAAGAAAGAGGAACTTGAGGGTTCATGTTTGTTTTGCTTTGGTGATGTCTTTGCAGGCTGCGATGAGCACCATGGATGGCATCATAAACACGGTGTCTGCAAACATCCCCCTGACCCCTCTCTTCGGGCTGCTCAAGCCCAACGGCAAGATGATCATGGTCGGCCTCCCCGAGAAGCCCATCGAGATTCCTCCCTTCGTTCTAGTTGCCAGTAAGTCTTAGGATCTCTTGCATTAAGGAGAAATCTTGCACTGATCGATCACAGAAATGAGATAGCATCCTGATGAACATTGTACGTGTGTGCAGCGAATAAGACCCTGGCCGGGAGCATCATCGGCGGCATGAGCGACACGCAGGAGATGCTGGACCTCGCGGCGAAGCACGGCGTGACCGCCGACATCGAGGTGGTCGGCGCGGAGTATGTGAACACGGCCTTGGAGCGCCTTGCCAAGAACGACGTCAGGTATCGCTTCGTCATCGACATCGGCAACACCCTCGACAAGGCTGCGGCCACCACCGAGTGAACGTACTCAGCACTGCTTACGATCTACAGTACGTTGGTCCACTGTTAGTGCTCCGTAGTAAACAATAAACGATATAAACTCTTGTCATCTGGTGCATTGGTGTAGACATGGTTGTTTGCGAGGAAACTGAGTTGAAGGATGGATGGATAAGTCTGCTTCTTGCCGTGTTAATGGATTACCTACTTAGCTTCACTGCAATTAACAAATTAAGAAACGACACACCCAAAATACTGTTTCGTCAGTTTTCTTGGATTACACAAGTCGTTATGGTTGGGTGTCAGTGTGTCACAGATAATCATACTATGATATTGTGGAAGATTTTTTTTTTGCGGCAAATCAGTGGGTTTTCCCACTATGTATATTTATAAATTTTCAACCAGTCATGAGGTACAAAGGGATGTTGCTAGAGGATAGCAACAAGAAGCTAGCTAAAAGACCATAGGCTTAAAAAGGAGAGAAAACAAAAAAAAACTGCTATAGCTATCGAAATCTCTCAACCCAAATTTTAAGACCAGCATAAGACTTTCTAGAAGCTTTATGAATAAGAAGACCTAGCTCATCTTTACCTTTTCCTGCACCTGTAAAGATTGAGGGTGCATCCCTTGAATATAAAATTATTCCTGGTCATCCACATAGTCTATGTAGTCAAAATAATCATTTCCATGAAGGACACTTTTAATGCATTTTTGAGACTTGGTATGATACTCTAAATGTCAACATCCTGGAAGATCTTTTCACTCCTTTGGAAGCACAAGAAAACATTTCAGCTCCTTTTACTAAGGAAGATATTGACAAGGTGATTCAGAGAATTCCTTTAGACACTACAGAAAGTCACAAGGTGCCGACGGTGCAATCTTGTGTGACGGCTTTTTATCGGGTAAGCCAGCACCGGTACCGAGCCCGGCAGCCCACCAGCTAGGCTGTTGGCACATCCTCTAGTGTCGGCTGCCAACGTTGGCATAAGTTGGCCCGTCGGGCATCAACTCCCCTGTTGGCATAGGTCTAGCGCATGGATCGTCGTGATAGCGGGGCAACGGCGTCATCCTATGCCGACGGCCTGGCCGTCGGCCCAGCTTGCCAGCGCTATGCCGACGGCATTGCCATCAGCACATGCTAGTTTTTTTTTCTTTTTTCTACATGCCAAATTGTATATGTATATATACTCATTTACTTATTACTTCCAATTATTTTAATGTGGTTATATTTTGCTCATCAATTGTACGGATTTGTACCCTCCGAGAAATTGCTAATTGATGGAAGCATGCGGGAGATTGAGAGAGATACGATGGTTGAATGGGATGTACGAGGTTGAAGCGGAGGTCGACATCACCGTTGGTGTTGCAGCGCTTAGAGGATCGCTGGAGAAGAAGTGGGAGAAACAGGCGGATGCTCTGTATTGCAACGGTCGAATGAACTGGCTCCGGCGCGGCGCGGGGACGAGATGGTCTCTCTTCTAGAAGCGGGTCCCACGAAGTAAGGTGGACAAGCAGTGAGCACCACCATTGCTGAGGTGGATAAGTTTTGGGTCCCGCTTAGCCAATGCAATTTGAACTGATTCGTGGCGGAGAGGGGTCGCGGTACTTGTCCCGTCCAGAGTACATTGCATCCTTTCCCTTTCTTGGATCTGACGGTGGCGTCTTTGATGGTACGGGGATCGGATTTGATGTTCTCTGGCTTTCCTTCTGCATTCCGAAGATCCGGTTCGCGATTCGTCATCTCGGTGGTGATTGGCGTGGGCGTCCTTCTGCGCGGTGGAGACGCAATGCTCCGGGTTAGACTCTAACTTGCGCGAAGTGTCTGCCTTGCTCTGCTGCCTTACTGCTGAAGCAACGAGTGTGCGAACATAGTCGATGTCAATCTCCTTGTTGTTTTTCTTCAAGATCTCCGCAGCCTTCGTCATATTGTCCTTTGCGGTTGCGAATGGCTGCTGCTCCGTTGGAGTTGCGAAGGTGATCCTGCGAGGAGCTATCAACTCACGCCGGACCTTTTCGACCTCCTGATGAGCTTCAACGATCTTGTCCTCCCAATGCTTTCGAAGTTCCTTGACTTTTGCCAGTCCTTCGTCCACCTCCTGCTCACGCTGGATGAAGTCTTCCACAAAGACTACGGCGTGCTTCCTTTCCTCCAGCATAGCGGCTGCGGTGTCCTTAAACTTCTTGGCTGTGGCCAACAGCTCCACTCTCTTAGCTTCTAATGCTTCTACGTCTTCGGGAGTGATTGGTTTGTTAAGAATATCCGAGCGATAAACCGCATCCATGCTCGCTTGTGCGACCATCTCTTCAGGCGACAGGAGATCCTCCGAGGAAGAATCCCTGCGGGGTCGCTCCCGCGACATTGGAGATCCCTGATGGGATGGCTGGGGGTCGGATTGGGTGCCTGCCTCTTCTGATCCGTGTTCTCCGAGTGCCGCTACGGTCGCAAGTACCTGCTTTGGCTGGGCGGAGTCAACTTCAGGCTGACCACCGTATCCATATTCCTTCACCTTGCGATCGAACTCTTCAGTGTCCATGGATTGGGTGTCTCCGGAAATTGGGCTTAGGTTGCCCAAAATCGACTCTTCAACCGGATCTCCGCTTTCTCCGACAGCCTCTTGCTGATCCGGAGCAGCGTTGTTTTCCGGGGCCACGATCTGCTCGGGACCGGCTCCGACGTCTTGAGGGGCGGTTCCGGCGGTATGGGCCAAGAAGTGCACGAAGTGACACATTTGCTTCTCTAACACCTGGGAGACCCAGGCGGATCTGCATTGGTCTTCCACCTTTATTTCCTGCTCGGGGGCGGATTGGGTGGTTTTTGATTTTTTCAGATCTAAGCCGGAATCTTCGCTAGGAAGTTCCTGTGTCTCAGATCAGATCTTCGCGACTGCGTCCTGCTCAGCGGCGGTCGCGTTAGCGCTACTTACCAGTGGGTTTCCGTCGGAATCGACGGTTTCCCCGATGAAGATGTGTATGCCGCCAACTGGGATGATGGAGAGCTTGACAGGGTCGGTTTTAGCCGGAATCCAACACTCATCCGGAGGGACGATTGGCAGATTTCCGGCGTAAAGGACACGCCCCACGGCGATGGTGTCGTCGTAGCTTCCCGTGGCGGAACCCTCCCGGTTCCGGCCTCCGGACGCCGCAGGCCCCACGGTGGGCGCCAACTGTCGTTGCCTAATCGACGGTACCTCGGAGGAGGGATCCTCATGAGGGGGAGAAGAAGTAGGGGCCATAGGGCGGAGTGCTCTCGGGACGGTGGTACGCGATTTACCCAGCTTCGGAACACCTGCACGAAGGCAAGGCCTACTGCTGCATGTCTGGAATTATCTGGGCGCTTTCGCATTGTTACAATGAGTTGTGGTTGTGCCTCTAGGGCTCCCAGGATCCGGCTTATAAAGACGCACGGATCTAGGGTTTACACGGAGAGTCCTAGCCGGATTACAGATAGCCTAACTACGGTACAATATCTTGCCGTGCACGTCACGGATCCGCCTTCCATATACGTCATACTGGATCCGGGTCCCTCATGGGCCTCCATGGATCCGGGTTCCTCCTAATGTCGGTACGGATCCGGCTTACTAATCCTGGGCCGGACTTCTTCCTTCATGATCAACAGCAACTGGGCCGCCCGATGGGCCACATGCCTCATCACCGTCTGTGGGCCACCCGGGCTTGCCGGATCTTAGGCACTGTCGATGGTACACCCATGAAGTATACCCACAACAAGCCGTCTACTGTCTCCTGTTGTTTAACAGATATGTCGCACTGCAACTATTTACCCCACCAACGACGTCGCATCCTAGCTATTTGCAGCAAAAACGTTGCTTCACGTCCAATAGCGTGAAAAGATGTCGCACAGGAGCTATTCACCTGAATATAATGGAAATCAAATGTTTGAGGTATTTTATGATGATATATTTTATTTGGAGGGGTCACGTTTAACATAGCTAGCCAGCCGTGTATCCCATCACAATTCACAAGTGTGTGTGGCTAGGGAATGATTCGTCCCGGCATGCACGGTGCACACCGGGCCGGACAGCGTCACTGTTCACATGCCCGCACAGCCACAACCGTCACGGGCCGGTGGTGGATCGGGTATTCGATTTGGATCGCGGGCGGCCGCTGACGCCAGCCCGAGCGTGGCCCACCAAGCAGTGAGGCGCGGGCCGCGGCTATAAAGAGCAGCGAGCCTCTCCCTTGCCATGCGTCGCCTCCAACACCTTGCCATATATATCGGTCACCCGTACGTTGCAGCACGACGCAGAGAACGGAGGGTGCGCTCGACGAGTTTCTGGCCTGCCGGATCGCGCGCGAGCCGTGAGGATGTCACCCACGGCGGCGGACCACACGAGGACGGCGGTAGGTCTGGCGGCGCTCGACGCCTCCGGCCACCTCTCCCCGCTCGCCATCACCCGGAGGTACGCCGTACGTGCCCCATATCCTAGGCCTCGATCGATCGTATTGTAGCCTCTCGTGTGTGTGTGTCCGCCCGTCCGGTACGTGTGACCACCACGCGCCATCGATACCAAGGCCGCGCCCCGGCCGCCGGCCGTCGTGCGAGCGTGGCCGGGTTGGATCCGGAGACACTGGCGGTGCTCTCTCCGCCGTCCGCCCGTCCGGTCCGGTTGGTGCTCGCTACATTTCCCCCCCTGAAATTCCTCCCTCTCCTAGGCAGAGTACGTACGCCCCCTGCATGCTTCTGTGGAATAACTTATTCTCCAGAAGTTGTCGTCTAGCTACGGCGATGCATGGCTACCTTATTTCGAATTTATGCCAAATTAAGAGCAAATTCCACATTTTTGCTCCCTAGCTATGTGAGACTGATCATCGCATTTAGTGAAAATTCCCTGTAGTACCCCAATCAGTGAAACTTGTTTCTGATTTTACCCTTTCTAAACCTGTATCCAACATTCATAGTGCATCGGTGGGCACAAGGCCATCACACGGCAATGGGGCCTTGGTACTTGGTACTCAATGTGCCGAAGCACGAGTTAGAAAGCTGTTGCTAATGCCGTGAGTTCAATCTGTACATGATGGGTAGATATGCATCCACATGGGTATGTGTGTGGTGCGATCGACAAGCTACGGCTCAACCTAGCGGGCATGTTGTCATTGCTAGAAATGGGCTAAATGTTTTTAAAAAGGTAAAATATGAGACAAGATTCACTAAACAGGGTAATCAGGATAAAATTTCAATAAATGAGTTAATTAGCGTTAGTACAAATGTTTGTTATTAACTGGTAGAAACTGAAATTTACTCTGAAATTAAGTAGCGTGACTCCGTCCGCGAGCAATCATACACCCCTGGATGATTCTAGTGCTCCCTTCGACCCTAAGTACTCGTCACGAATTTAGATAAAAAATATAGGATAAAATATTTATAAATTCATTGAACCCGTGACAAGTATTTGTGTGACCAACAGTCTTGCAGAAACTGCTTGGCTTTATCCCATTTGTTTCGATGCAGATTCTAAATATTGTCTAATGAATTTACACACGGTGCTGATCAGTGTATTTTCCTAGATGGTACTGAATTAATATTTCTCCATCAAATTAACATTGGCATCAATGTTTCTTTTGGGGCTATCTTTGACGCCTCTGTTGGTTGTGAAGACATGTCACTATCAATTAGTGCCAGCTGGTAGTACACTGATACCGGTGTACTGTTTTTTTTTTTGAAACAAGGCAAAAGATTTGCCATTTCATTGATAGAGAAGAAGTTTTTAAGAGTGTTACAGACCAAACATGGTCAAGGCCGCGGCCAAGACCCAAGCTAAAGGTATTACTCTCGCGGCATTACATTACCCAACGCTTTCGCCCCGGCATAGCCCCAAAGAGTCGCTTCAGTTTTTATCCTTGTGGTCACCATGTCGACGGTGGAGTGATGGTTCCGGAAGACACGCGCATTTCTCTCTTTCCAAATCTCCCAAGACACGAGCATGGCGAGCGAAGCCATCGCCTTCTTGGATTGCCCATTCTTTTGCACAAAGCATCTCCACCACTCATGAACATTTGGAGCCTCGTGCCACCTCTCCGGGTGGACATCGACGAGGCCAAGCCACTCCTTGATGTTTACCCAAACTCTTTTAGTGAAGCGGCATGTGAAGAGAAGGTGAGCCGCGGATTCTTGGACTTGATTACAAAGTTTGCAATTTCCACAATTTTGCCACCCCGGCGTTGAAGCCTATCCGCCGTCCACACTCTATTTTGGAGCACGAGCCAAGTGAATATCTTGCATTTGGGGGTAGCCCAAGGTTTCCAAACCATGGCCGGCATGGTTGAGTTTGTGAGGGCGCGGTGGTTGCTCTGATCTTGATCATTATTAGTGTTGCCATATTTTCGATTGGAGTTTTCTAATCAAAAGAGTTTAGTTTCCGATAGGTTTTTGCTGAAGGGAGAACGAATTTCAGCAATATATAATGTCTCTATGGCTCTGCAATAATTAGCTTTACTCTTCAAATTTTGATTTTTATCGAAATGATTTTTTGAGTCTGGTTTAAAAGCTATACTGGAAAGAAACACATTGATTCAAACGAATGTTATAACGATATACATTCTATCAAATATGGCTATTTCAAATTCAATACTACTCCACCCGTCCAGAAATAATTGTCTCATGTTTTTCTATGGATGTATCTACAATCAAATTGTGTCTAGAATTCTAGATACGTCCATATGTAGACAAAACTAAGACACGTATTTTTGAACGGAAGTAGTAAAAACTAATTAAATCAATGTATTAAACATTAAACAATGGGAGAAAAAGTACTAGTGTGCCTAAATGCAAACATTCCTTCAAGTATTAATCTCCAAGCAAATAAACGGTAGATCCGTGCACAAAACAAATGCCGCTCTCAAGCCAATTGTCTATAAAAATAAAACTCTGCAGAATTTTTTTTAACGTCTGCATGGTGCATGGATGGAAGGATAGACAAATTTCTCATATTTCTTCCAGGAGCACTGGAGATGACGATGTGGTGATAAAGATCCTGTACTGCGGCATCTGCCACTCTGACCTGCACGGCATCAGGAATGATTGGAAGAACGCCAGCTACCCGATGATCCCCGGGCACGAGATCGCCGGCGAGGTGACGGAGGTTGGCAAGAACGTTAGCAAGTTCAAGGCCGGCGACCGCGTGGGAGTGGGGTGCATGGTGAACTCGTGCCAGTCGTGCGAGAGCTGCGGCAAGGGCTTCGAGAACCACTGCCCCGGCATGATCTTCACCTACAACTCGGTCGACGTCGACGGTACCGTCACCTACGGAGGCTACTCCAGCATGGTGGTGGTGCACGAGCGGTTCGTGGTCCGGTTCCCCGACGCCATACCGCTGGATAAGGGCGCGCCGCTGCTGTGCGCCGGCATCACCGTGTACAGCCCCATGAAGTACCACGGGCTCAACGGTCCCGGGCTGCACCTCGGCGTGCTGGGGCTGGGCGGACTGGGCCACGTTGCGGTCAAGTTCGGCAAGGCGTTCGGGATGAAGGTGACGGTGATCAGCTCGTCGCCGGGGAAGAAGGAGGAGGCCCTGGAGCGGCTCGGCGCCGACGCGTTCGTCGTCAGCAAGGACGCCGACGAGATGAAGGTATGCGGGCACGCTGGTTCAGATCATTTCCCCTGTCCGGTGGAGACTAGAGACGAGAGAAGAAGTGGAGTCTGGAGGGTTCATGTTTGTTTTGCTTTGTTGATGATATCTTTGCAGGCTGCGATGAGCACCATGGATGGCATCATCAACACGGTGTCTGCAAACATCCCCCTGACCCCTCTCTTCGGGCTGCTCAAGCCCAACGGCAAGATGGTCATGGTCGGCCTCCCCGAGAACCCCATCGAGATTCCTCCTTCGCTCTAGTTGCCAGTAAGTCGTACGATCTCCAGGGCCCTGACGATCTCCGTAGATTGTCTTGCAAATATCATGCATTGGGCATTCTGTACGTAACTGATGCCACGTGTGGCTGTACTTACAGCGAACAAGACCCTGGCCGGGAGCTTCATCGGTGGCACGAGCGACACCCAGGAGATGCTGGACCTCGCGGCGAAGCACGGTGTGACGGCTGACATCGAGGTGATCGGCGCAGACTACGTGAACACGGCCATGGAGCGCCTTGCCAAGGCCGACGTCAGGTATCGCTTCGTCATCGACATCGGCAACACCCTTGACAAGGCTGCGGCCACCACGGAGTGAACCGTGCGGCTACATACTGCCATTGCTTACTGCCCCGTTCCAAATTAAGTGTCGGAGGTTTGGTAAGCGTTTTAGTGTTTAGGTTAGCCCATTCTTTAAAAAAGATACTCCCACTGTTTATAAAAGAATATCTTATCTTTAAATAAATTTGGATGTATCTAAGTACTACTCCCTCCATTCCATTCTATAGTGCCTATAGTTTTTTGGCACAGAAATTAGCGCAAGAGTATTCTTTATATGAGACCCCCTGACTTAACGATTTGAGATCAGAGTAAAATGAGGAAAATCGATAACTTCATAAATTAACATAACAAATCCCACAAATCTCTCTAGGTGACTCCATATATGTGCAGGCAGGTTCTACTATTAAGGAAAGAAAAACAATGTGTCCTAAATCTAAGAAATCATTGGGGTCATGCATTAGGAATCTCAAATAATTATTTCCCTTTTGTATGGATTTTTTCATGCATATCGTGTGGGAGCTGACCGGTAGAGGGGGTAATTGAAAAAAAACAAGCTACAACCTTATATTCTGAAACAAATGCTAAAAATCTATAAGCATTATAAAAAGGAACGGAGGGAGTACATGGGAGTACATAGTAAGATATATTAGATACATCTAAATCTAAATAAAGTTGAGATATACATACTTTTATGAACGGATGGAGTATATGAAACAAAGAGAGTGTATGTCGGTCTCTAACTCTCTGCTATTGTTTATTAGTACAATAATAAACAATCCAAACTCTTGCCAGTGATGCATGGAGTATTTATTGTAGACATCGTTGTTTGTGATGAGGCTAGCTCCAATGACACTACTCCCTCCGGTTCGGTTTAACAGGCGCGCACGTAGTTTAAGACAAAGTTTGACCATTAATTTGGTCAACAAAATATAAATTATATGTTTACAAAATCTATACCATTAGATTCGTATTCAAATAAGGTTTCCAACGATATAATTTTTGTGACATATATTCTATATTTTATTAACTAAAATAATGGTCAAAGCAAATTCTTGAACTACGTGCGTGCCTGTTAAACTGAACCGGAGGTAGTATTATAAGTAGTATCATGCATACCATGTTAGCAAAAATCTGATGTGGTACATCAATTAATAAGGTTAGAGATAAGGTTGGTATCATAATATGATACCGTATCATAGCACATAAACCTAGAAAACTTCATGGCAAATACATCATGTACACACATTTGCATTGAGATTCTACAAAATATTAAATTTGATAAAAAAAAAGTACGATATCATATTATGATACTATGCATTGTGGAGGTGGTATCACAAACTAGTACCATGTACATGATAGTACTAGTGTATAATACTTCCCATTGTGACTAGTCTGAAACAACTTCCTTTGGAGGATGGATTGATAACTTTGCTTCTTACCGTGATACTAAGGTAGGACGCGTTTGGTAGATCCTATGGCCTCCAGATAAGTCCGGTGGGAATGAAAAATAGTTGTTTGTATTTCTAAAGGGGACCTGCGTTGTGGCCAACACGAGTCTTAAAGCACTCCCGAGCAGGCATGGAAGAAACGCCTGAATCAGCAATTTTTCCAGGGCCAAGCTTGAGTGCGCCAAAAATCGACAACGCCGTGCGGGCGGAGCTTGGCGCGATATGCCGAGGGAAGGCAAAATTTTGGCACGTTGCACGGAAAAGCTGTGGGTGGTGGTGGGGGGTGGGGGGGTCACCTCCCAGTTTCAGTTATCTTCCCCCTTAGCCCGCACCCAAAATCCCCATTGTAGGATAACGTTGCATAGAAAACAAAAAATTTCCTACCGCGAACACGCAATCCAAGCCAAGATGCAATCTAGAAGACGGTAGCAACGAGGGGGTATCGAGTCTCACCCTTGAAGAGATTCCAAAGCCTACAAGATGAGGCTCTTGTTGCTGCGGTAGACGTTCACTTGCCGCTTGCAAAACGCGTAGAAGATCTTGATCACGATCGGTTCCGGCGCCACGAACGGGCAGCACCTCCGTACTCGGTCACACGTTCGGTTGTTGATGAAGACGACGTCCACCTCCCGTTCCGGCGGGCAGCGGAAGTAGTACCTCCTCTTGAATCCGACAAGACGACGGCGTGGTGTCGGTGGCGGTGGAGAACTCCGGCGGAGCTTCGCTAAAGCTACGCGGAAAATATGGATGAGAGGGGCGGCTAGGGTTTGGGAGGGGTGGCCAGCCACTTCAAGGGGGCGGCCAGCTTGTGGTCTTGGGGTGGCCGGCCCCCTCCCTTGGCCCCTCATTATATAGGTGGGTCCCCAAGAGTTGGTCTCCAAGTCTTCGAATAAGACCCGAACCAAAAACCTTCCATAAGGAGGGGAAACATAGCCAAGCTAGGACTCCCACCAAAGGTGGGAGTTCCACCTCCCATATGGGGGGGTGGCCGGCCCCATAAGGGGAGTCCACTTGGGACTCCTCCCCCACTAGGGTTGGCCGGCCATGGAGGTGGAGTCCCATGTGGACTCCACCTTCCTTGGTGGTTTCTTCCGGACTTTTCTAGAACCTTCTAGAACCTTCCATAGAACCTTCCGCGACATTTTAATTCACATAAAATGACATCCTATATATGAATCTTATTCTCCGGACCATTCCGGAACTCCTCGTGATGTCCGGGATCTCATCCGGACTCCGAACAAATATTCGAACTCCATTCCATATTCAAGTACTACCATTTCAACATCCAACTTTAAGTGTGTCACCCTACGGTTCGTGAACTATGCGGACATGGTTGAGTACTCACTCCGAACAATAACCAATAGCGGGATCTGGAGATCCATAATGGCTCCCACATATTCAACGATGACTTTAGTGATCGAATGAACCATTCACATATAATACCAATTCCCTTTGTCACGCGATATTTTACTTGTCCGAGGTTTGATCTTCGGTATCACTTTATACCTTGTTCAACCTCGTCTCCCGACAAGTACTCTTTACTCGTACCGTGGTATGTGGTCTCTTATGAACTTATTCATATGCTTGCAAGACATTAGACGACATTCCACCGAGAGGGCCCGGAGTATATCTATCCGTCATCGGGATGGACAAATCCCATCTGTTGATCCATATGCCTCAACTCATACTTTCCGGATACTTAATCCCACCTTTATAGCCACCCATTTACGCAGGTGGTGTTTGATGTAATCAAAGTACCTTTCCTAAGTATAAGTGATTTATATGATCTCATGGTCATAAGGACTAGGTAACTATGTATCGAAAGCTTATAGCAAATAACTTAATGACGAGATCTTATGCTACGCTTAATTTGGGTGTATCCATTACATCATTCATAAAATGATATAACCTTGTTATTAATAACATCCAATGTTCATGATTATGAAACTAATCATCCATTAATCAACAAGCTAGTTAAGAGGCATACTAGGGACTCTTTGTTGTTTACATATCACACATGTATCAATGTTTCGGTTAATACAATTATAGCATGGTATATAAACATTTATCATAAACATAAAGATATATAATAACCACTTTTATTATTGCCTCTTGGGCATATCTCCAACACCCATTCCTCCCTTCCGACAACGGAGGCGGAGGAGACGTAGATCTACCACTCTGGTTGATTCCTTGTACTCCCACGCCCTCGCCATCCTCTAGAGGAGGAGCTCGCCTTCTTGGTCTCCGGCACCAGGCTCGCACCGTCATCTGCAACTAAGACATGGGCTAATCTCCTTCTCCGACTCCACTTCATCATCTCCCATGGCTTAGGTAAACAACATTGTTCTACTCTAGTGTCTGTCTGGCCTACCAGTACATCCATTCACCTAGAACTCCCTAGAGCCGATTTGGTTGTTCCTAATCGTAGATCGATTTGATTAGGACGACCACATCCAGCTTCTACATCATGCCGCAACACTAATCGTTGTCATTCAGGCCTAGATCCTTCTGCTGCACAAGAGAACAATTAGGCGTGCTGCCTTTCCTCATCTCTCGTACAGTCCAGTGTTACCAATAGGAGGATGGCAAACCAGAACTACATCTACAACTACAACGATATCGAGTCCAGCCAAATGCTTCGGATGAGACGAGCCCTTTCTATGCACTTGTGAAAACGTTCAAAGAGAGAGGATTGCTTCAAGATAGCATCACCCCAGTCGAAGAGTAAGTAGCCATGTTTCTACATGTTGTGGGTCACAACCAGAGGTTTAGAGTGATCCATAGCACATTCTAATGATCAATGGAGACCATTTTTTGCTACTTCCAGTAGGTGTTGTTTGCAGTTGGAGAGCTAATTAAGAGGCGAAATGATCAAGCCATGAACTCACCATCCAAGAACACACCTCTCAAGATTAAGAAAAACTACATATGGTAACCATATTTCAGGGTCAGTACCAATTATGTTCTTTCATTTCATTATACAAGTGCTATGGTAAAAAAACATGACTATCTCTTTGTTGCTTCAGAGGGTTGTATTCGGACTATCGATGGTACTCATGTGACGACAAGGGTGCCCAAAGAACATTCTTCAGTGTTCTGGGGGAAGAAGCACTACACCAGCTAAAATGTGCTAGCAGTTGTGGATTTTGATCTGAAGTTCACCTATGTGCAAGTTGGCTGGGAAGGTTTTATTCATGACGCAAGCATCGTAGCTTATAACTTGTCTAGGCCTCATGGGTTGTAGGTAAGTTCTACCTAGGGGGTGCTGGATATGCTTGCTGAGCAGGGTGAAAGTGCAGGAGCACCCATGTGTGATTTTGGTAATTAATAACAATTTCTATGGACTAATGTTTGTATTGAGTTCTAACTATAGGATTTATCAATAGGCAATGCTTGAACCATATGTTAGCTTTAAGGTTGCAATAAGATGAAATGGTGTGCAAGTTTATGATGAGTTATCCCAAGGAGATATTGAGCTTGGAGCTTGCCATCCATGTGGTGTTCATGGATATCTGAAGATGCGCCGAAGAAAAGGCTCTCCATATTGGAGTATGGGGAGCAATCCGCAAGACGTCATATTGTAAGCACAATTAAGAACGGTGTTCCATCTTGTCGCGGTCAAGATCGTCATCATCTAGCTCAAGTAAATGTTCAAGGTTAAGATTTGCTCTTGATCGGGTTTCTTTCTTATCGGTCTCGTGGTTTAGTTGGGAGGCCGCTTTATAGGCTAGGCGTCATACTATCAAGAGGATCTCGAGTGAGTAACTCGGTCGTATCGTTTGGAGTGCAATCAAATCGTTGCATCTTTTCATCATCTTTCTTGGTTGTTATTTGGATCTTATTCATGTAGTGATTTAGAGCTTGTGGTTATTTTCATAACAAGAGTTAATCGAAAATGGATTTTACCTATTGCGTTTTCGATATTGGAGTTTTTCCCGGTTCTCCGTGTTAAGAGGTTTTACTCAAAAAATCATAGAAAAATATCCCCTACTTGTTTCCATATTTTGTCTTTATATCGATAGCTCTTGTCGTCCGCTTTCCAACAAAATTAGTTTTATCCCATTCAAAAATTCCAAACTCTTGATATTGCAATTTTAAGTTTGTCTTCTATTTGATTTTTATTTAAAAATAAAATAAAATGGGAGCTAGCCTGCGCTGGCCGTGTTGTGCAAGAGAGCAAAGGAAAATAAGAAGTGCAAGGCAGCTAGCTAGCTTTGGATTGGTCGTGCTGTGCAGGTTTGCAAAATGAGCTAGCTAGCTGGTTATGGCACTGGCCGTACTTGATTCTCGTTGAACGAAGATGGGCAGTTAGTTATTAAGCAATAATGTTCGAACCTGACAGAGGCGGTACAATTTATGGGGGATTTAACAGCCACAGGTGGCGCCCTGGATAGAGAGATCTAGCTACACGGGCTAGATTGTGAGCTTCTACTATTGCTTTCGTTCATGCATGAAACAAACAACAGTAAAACTGAGTGAATGCTCATTGAGCTCTCGAATAACAGATGTGTTAGAACCTCGAGAAGTATTTGCTAGATCTCTAATAACTCCTCGACAGTCCGATGTAATATTGACCTGCCGCACGTCCAAGTCCTCGGCTAGAGCTAGACCCTCCCTACAAGCTAAAGTTTCAAGAACGTCATTTGGGTCTCAAATGCCAGAAAAACTGTCCGCTGCTGCACCCATGAAGCTAGGAAAAAAATTCATTGGAGTCAGCTCTATATTATTTTCAACTCACTGGTGTCATCTTATGTAAAATAGTAGTAATTAGTGAAGAATTTTCCTACATCCATTGGGGTAGCTGACCCCAATACTAATAAGGCAGCTCCGTCTCTGCCCATGAATATGCCTTCTCCATCGAAGACGATCTTGTAGAAGCCAGAAGGTGGAGCCAGCCAGCTACTGCTAGTTGGGTTGGCCGACGCCGTGGCTGGCTGGTGGTACCGCCACACCCAGGCTTGTAGGGAAAAACCTATACACCGACCAGGTCGGTGGCTACCGGCCACCGCACACCCCCTGGTCGGGTATGGGCCAGGCCCATTTGTGGCTGTTTAGCCTCGTTTTTTCTTTTTTCTTTTTTATCTTTTCTGGTTTTTTTTTCTGTTTTCTTTTTTTTCTGTTTTCTGTTTTGTTTATATTTTTTTCAGATTCGAAAATTTTGATTTTTAAAAACTGTTCAAATTGAGAAAATGTTTAAATTAAAAAATGTTTAAATTTGAAAACTGTTTAAATTTGAAACCGTTCAAATTCGAAAACCGTTCAAATTTGAAAATTTGAAAATTGTTGAAATATGAAAATCGTTCAAATCGAAAAATCGTTCAAATTCGAAATTTGTTCATATTCAAAAAACGTTCAATTTTGAAAATTATTCGAGTTAAAAAATTGTTCAATTTTCGAATTTGAAAAATATTCAAATCCAAAAAATGTTCAAATTTAAAAACTGTTTTAATTTCAGAAAACTGTTCAAATTTTATGAAAAAAAATTCTCGAAAAAAGTTTTAAAAAGTGTTAGATTTTAAAAAACGAAAATATAAACAGAAAAGAAAAAAACAGAAAAGAAGGAAGAAAAAGGGAAAAAAAAACTCACCTGATGCAATGGGCCGCGGCCCACTAAATTACTGGATCGTGGGGGGTGTGCGGTGCCTTCCACCCACCGACCAGGTCGGTGGCGAGGAGCTCCCGGCTTGTAGTACCGCCTCTCCCTGGCCGGTGGTACCGCAGAGCTACCGGCCTGCTACCGCGCAAGGCACGCCCCTTCCTAGAAACTTTCCGTGTCCACTCGTTTGAACACTGGCAATGCATCGATAGCGCACCGGTACTACCAGCCCGGCCCACTCCTGCACCCCGCTCCAGGTCACCTCCTACCCACGCGCGCCAAGGCCGCCTCCCCCGCTCGCTGGGAAAACCTATTCATCGCTTATTAGCGACGGCGAATAACCATCGCACGTTTGAGAACATGGTGGGCAGCGGCCCATTGGCGAACGGAGCGCTACAATGTTTCCGGTTCTTCGGTGGTTAAATCTGGTTTGGTTTTCTGGTTCTCGGTTGTTTGCTTGTTTTTTATTTCTTTCAATTTCTGGTTCTTCGGTTTTCTCGTTCGATTTTTAAACATTTTAATTTTTTTAAATATTTTTGAAATATAAACATTTTTATACTTTGAGCGAATACATATTTGAACAAAAAAAATTGAGCAAAAATAATTTTGAACCAAAAAAATTGAGCGAAATTTTTATTGAACAAAAAATATTTTGAGCAAAAATTTAGTTGAACAAAAAAAAATTGAGCAAACAATATTTGTTCAAAATTAATTTTTACTCAGATTTGGAATTTTAAAGTTTTTCTTAGATTTGAAATTTGGAAAAAATGTGTCCAGGTTAAGATTTAAACCGGCCTTCGCTGTGAAGAGATCAAACGTTATAGGCATTGGGCTACGACTCATATCGTGTCGTGTACACGTTGAAGAAAAAACAATACTACTTTCGGTGAGCGAATTGCCTAATGGGCCGGCCCATGCGAGATTTTCTTCAGGCGATGCGTACAAAGACACGCTAGTGGGCGATGTATAGGCGCGCCCCCGCTCGCTCGACCCGCTCTCGCGCCGCTCACACGCGTTGACTCGCGCGTCCGTCGGCCCCCGTTGCTCCTCCCGTTTCTCTGGCCTCGCTCGCTTGCTGCCTACTTCCGCGCCACTTGCTCAGCCGCCCGCTCGCCCGCCCTGTTGCCTCGCTTGCTTCGCTGCGCGCCTGCTGCTCGCTCGCATGCGCTGCCTCGCGCGTTGCAGTAGTACCACACGCCCACTTGGCCCGTACAACCGGTCCTTTTTCTGGACTAGCCCAACGGGTGGAAAACGTGTTGAGCATGAAATGGAGCTCTTAGGTGAGCTTTCTTCTCTCTCTTCACTAGCTCTTTTCCCCCATTGCTGATATTTTGTGTGAGCTTGCAATATCTCTCCCCCTTTAATGATTTGTGTATCTATTTGAGAGAAATATAGATGAGATCTAGATTCACTCTTTGACCAATCAAAATCATCTCTTTGTGAGTAAATTCTTAAGATCTAGATCTTGGAGATTTTGGTGTTCTTCTCTTTGTTCTCCCTCTCTTATTTCCGCAATAGCTTTAGTAGTTTTGTTGGAATATAAGAGTGAAGGATTTGAGCATCTTAGTGGTGTTCCTTGCCATTGCATTTGATGCATTGGTTCGAGTTCTCCGCCGTGATACGTGGAGGTGAAAGTTCGTGAGATATTCACTTCAGAAGCTTGTTCCTCTTGGGTGTTTGGATTCTAGACAGCTTTGTGGTCTTTGTGGTGTTCTTGGTCTCTCAAATTAAATTGTGGAGATTGCCCAACCTTTGTGCGGGTTCGGTTTAGGGTTCCACAGTGGATCGAGGACTTCCCTTTTGGTGGGAAGGTTCGAGGAAAATACGGTGAGACCTTCGTGGCGTTTGGGGAGCATTGTGCCTTCACACCGCTCAACGGAAAGTAGCACTCGCAAGAGGGAAAACTTCAGGATACATCATCATCTCCGCATCACCTTGGTTATTTCTACACCCGAGTTCTTTACTTATGCACATTACTTTGTGATAGCCTTTGTGCTTCAAGTTATTTATCTACTATCATATAGTTGCTTGCTTTTCTTAGCAAAAGTTATTGGTGCACATAGATGAACCCTAGATATATAGGTTTTGTGCTTGACAAATTAAACATGAGTTTTATTTCGCATTTATTTAAGCTTTAATCGTAAAAGTTTTAAACTGCCTATTCAACCCCCTTCCTCCTCTAGGCGGCATCCGTGTCCTTTCACATGGATTCTACCCTCTTCAGAAAAACAAGGTACCATCTCAACGAGTTCAGTGCAAGGAACATGCCCCAGAATGCTAAAGAGTAGATCACTTTGAGACACTCAAGCCTTAGAGTCACAACTGAGAGGGCTTTTTCTGCTTTGAAGAATAGGTTTAAGGTCTTTGACCAAAAACCCTTCCACACTTACGAGGCTCAAGTCAAACTAGTACTTACTCGTTGCATTCTTCACAACTGGACCTTAGCTTGGGGCCAATATGACTACTTCCCACAAACTGTTGTGTCTGGAGAAGTTGAGACCAGCCATAGCGTGAAGCAAGGTGACAACGAAGCATGAAAGAAAAAGAGGTTGGAGTGTCGGGATAGAGGTAACTATGGGCAAATGCAATGTAGCGGGACAGAGGTAATGCCACAATCGAAGAAGAAGAGATGAAGAACAAACTCCCCTATATTCCTCCTTTGCTGAACTCCTTTATGATTACCGTTGTATTGTAATGTTAAACACCATTCGTAGTATCTAGGGACCATGATTTTGAATTGTCATTTTTTTTGCCATTCTTAGTAGCTAGGGATTATGCTAATGAACTGTTATTCGTAATAGTTAGGGAATCTGCTTATGAACTGATAAACTATATGATAATATCACCAGTAGAGAGACGTGACCACAACCATTGCTTGGATGGTACCAAACATCCAATGTTGCATCGTCAATGCCATTTGGGCTAGACTGCAAGTAGAGGTGTAAATGGTACGGATAATCTTCGCTCTGGATCTGCATCCCTTTTTAAGGATATGGTATTCACTTTTAGAAATCTGCTGGATATGAATGCAGATGCGGATATTGGTCAAGAGGATATCCATTGGATATGTAGCGGATATGATATTGATAATGTTCGATAGATATTATCTGATATTTTTTTGTATTATCCGAGGTTCTCAAAGAGGATAATTCGATAAAATAATCCAACCCCAAATGTCTAGACAACATAGTTAGTTTATTAACCCAACTATCTATGCTACTTGCACGTACCTTTCTTTATTATATGAACAAGTGTGAGGTTTGGATATTCTAATGTTAAAGCATAAAATAAATGTAATTCTTATTTTATTTATATATTTTCTCAACCATCCCCTTTTGATCTGAGTTCGTTCCATATTCACAATCCGATATAATTCATATTTAAATCCGCATCCGATCATTATCTGCTCTGATCCAAATGTACTATAAAAATATATATTAAAGGATATAGAAATAGAAAAATCCAATCCCGTTAAAATCCCTAACCGCAAGCAACCAATCATCAGAATTTGGCCCTAGTGATGCAACCGAAACTAACAAACAAATCGCCAAAATTAGCCCTAAGCTCGTTCCAAACGGGCTAAGAGCATCTCTAACAGAGCCCGTAAAAAGCCGAAAACTGTAAAATAACCGCAAGTATACGGGTTCATTTCGTGAAAGGGCGCATAGTAACTGTAAACAAGGTGATACGTCCCCGATTGACATGGGCATACCCTTCGGGTACCCATTATTAGTATACCTGGCTCGGCCCAATATGGAGAAGACCAAATATGGAGAAGGCCCAACAAGGCAACCCGAAGAAGTAGTCGACTAGGACTCTTGTAAAACCCTAAGCTGGTTGCATATATAAAGCTAGCCAGGGCACCCGAAATAGAGAGGCCAACAGATAGACAGGATATAGACCACATAGCTTCGTCTACGGCGGCACCCTGTAAATATATTTATGATCATATATTAGATTGCTAGCAGCACGTAGGGATCCTCCACCGAGGGGACCCGAAGCTGGGTATGTCGTGTGCCTAATCTCGTTCCCGGAATCTCCATCGTCGCTCTCTCCCGAAACCCTAGTCTACAATATGTAGACATTGCCGAGGTGCTCCCTCGTCAATTGGCGCCGTCTGTGGGGAATCGCGACGCTGGATTTCGTCATCCGGGCGGGATCCTTTATCGACAGCAATGGAATTACATCTGCCGCAGAGTTCAAAGCCGACGATCAACCTGCAAGAACGGAAATTTCCAGTCACGCCTGGTTCCCGATCCAATCCATCCAAGATCGATCAAGCCGAGTTTGTACAGGACTCAGCTGCGTTTCACGTAGAAGAAAAAGGAGGCTAACCAAGTAGACGGGGCGACTACAGGATTCAAAAGCAGCAGCCGTGCTGCTGGCCACTTAATCTCTCTCTCATTGATTACTCTATTGAATTTATTCTTCTAACCATACGTACGTGACACTTACGAATCAAGTTCCAATGATCGCAGAAGAAATAATTGTGGAAGAAAGATGCATGGAGAAGCTATCAAGTTGTCAGATTGCTATTTTTTGCACAGCCAACCGAGCCAATAATTGCAGCTATGTATTTTCTCTCGAGGACTTTACGTCAACAATCCTTGCGTGCTCACTTTCGTCTCCATCAAAAATATGCGACACCGCCGTGTGACTCGGTCCGGCGCGTCCGTTCGTCTTGACTCTTTTTGGCCTAACGACGTTTGACTGCGACAACATGCCATCTTCATTCGACACAAAAAAGACCAGGTGTTATACTTTCAATTAATTATTGTTCGCAAAATTTATTTCGCCAAATATTTTTCGGCTCGTACTATTATTTGCGCGCAGGTTTTTTGCGCCGTAATATAATTGCAGATTGAAGCAAAATTTCGATTACTCTGTTCGGTCGACTGCGCCCGCTGTCGCGCACTTGCCATACTCGGGGGCTTGCGTGTCACAGACCCGAAATTACGGACCCGTTATATTCGGATGCTCACCCGCCGCGGATCGGTCATATCAATTGCGTCTTCTTCATCGACTACTTCCGACCAGACACCACGCTACTACAACCGACTGTGTCCGCTGCATGACATGCTTCCACATCGACTCCGCCGCACCTGATAATAAGCTAAGTGTTCCTCTTCCGAGAGTTAATTATTATGTATTTTTCGCCACACAAGAATACCGGGGGCTGCGCCATTACATTATTACAGCAAATTCACCCAAACACTGGGGGCTGCGACATTACTTCGTTACAACAAATATACTCGGTTACTTGGTGAATTTCTTTTCCTCGGCTCTGGATATATCTTCTCCGGCTCAGGGAAATTATTTTCTTCGGCTCGGTGGAATTATTTTCTTCGATTTAGTGGCTTTATCTTCTTCGGCTCAGTGGATTTATTTTCTTCGGATTACTGGATTGGTTTTCCTTGGATTATTATTGGTTCACTTATACAATATTACCCGATGCGTTTCCGGGTCAATGGATTCATCTTTAATGGTTATTACTGGAACTATTTTCTTCGGATCAATGGATTCATTTTCTATGATATCAGCGGATTCATCTTCTATAATTATTACTGGATTCTTCGGGCCAATGGATTCATCCTCTATGATATCGACGGATTTATCTTCAATATATGCTCTATATTTAATGGCATCTTCAATATGGATTCATCTAAAATACTTCATATGGGATTCATCTTCGTATATTATTGTCTATGGCTTTATCTTAAATGGCTTCACCAAATATGACGCCGCGACTCCATCAACTTATTTCGACATCATGCCTAACGCTCGGGGGCTCGACAACGATTTCGCCTCGGGTCACGACTGCGACACAACAATCATGACATCACCTCAGCAACGCCCGGGGGCTCGGCTATCTCTTCATCAACAATTTCGCGGCATCCAATTTTGCTATTTGGTGGTTTCTACTTTGGCTAAATTTCTTATCTACACTCAAAGACTTCATCATGCATCGACTTCGTCGTGTCCAAAAAGCTAAGTGTTCTTTTATTTTGCACAAAGTTGATTATCGTTTACTTTCGTTGCACCCGATGCTCGGGGGCTGCGCGGCATATATTCACTTTACATATCATCGAATCCGAACATCTAACACTGCATGCGAAAAAGAGAGTCAAGGAAAAGATAGAAAAAGTTTGTTTATTTGTGCAGGGAGAAAGTAAAATTCAAAGTATATAAAAGAGCATCCGACGAAATCTTCTTCAGGGAGGAACCCGACGAAATCTTGAGAGAACCCGACGAAATTTTATTCAATGAGAATCCGAAGAATTGTCTTCAAGAAAGAACAGGACCCGAAGAAATATCCTCAAGGAGGTCCCGAAGAATTATCCTCAAGAAGGTCCCGAAGAATTATCCTCAAAGAAGACCCGAAGAATTGTCCTTAAGGAGGACCCGAAGAAATTTTCCTGAAGGAGGAACTCGACGAAATTTTCATCAAGGAGGAACCAAAAAAAAAAAAAAAAAAAAAAAAAAAAAAAAAAGAGGAGGTGGACAAATCTTCGGGTCCATTGACTCGTCATATTGTTCAGAGCAAGAGCATCGGTGATGTACCCGACAATATAGAAGAACCAATATATTCGGCTGTCTCATCAAGCCCGAGAGAAAAATAGAAGAACCCGCAAAATGGGTCATTGCATCAGCCGAACAAGGCATTCGACAATATATTCTCGAACGCCAAAGTTGCGAACAATTTCTGAATGCCGCAAAACTTTGCGAAGGTAAGACCCAGATCCGTTCCGTGTGGCGTGGCATCGCCAAAGACTCGCGCTCTGCTACTTTTTTCCGTATCAACGGATACGAAGAAAAATCCTAACGGACGCGTTAGGTACCCGATAAATATGACTCGGGACTCGACGAATGGTAAGACCTTAAGCGGCACCCGTCGAAGTTTGCACCAGTATCCCGAGATCATGTCCAGGGACGTGATCTTGAAATAGGTTTTTGCGGATTGCCACTAGAGCAGTTAACTAGTACCCGATCCGTCGGATGAACTAGCCCCAATTACCATTATCCCCGTACAATATAGATATGGATGTCAAATAAAAATAGCAAAGACTCGGAGTCGATAAAAAAGAGGGGTTGTGCCAAGTTGTTTATTGAGTAGTACAACTCGAGCCTATGCCTAGGTGCAAGCACCTGCTCATAGGCTCGGGGCTACTCTTATCGAGAGTATTGTTCATCCTCCCGATAAGATACAAGAAAGAGGAAAAATTGTGGTGTCGATTAAAGCAAGTTGAGCCTACACCCAAGTGCAAACACTTGGCTGTAGCCTCGGGGCTACTCCCATCGGGAGCGCTGGTCGCGCACCCGATAGAAAAATAACTTCGACAGCATAGGTTTGTAGACTCAACTCGATTCTACGACTCGAGTAGAGCCTACTCCCATCGGGAGCACATGGATTTCATCAAGTCCTTCAGAAATATAGTTAAGTTCTTCATCGAGTAGTACAACTTGAGTCTATGCCCAAGTGCAAGCACTTGCCCATAGACTCGGGGGCTACTCCCATCGGAAGCGCTGCCGCGCACCCGATAGAAAATAATTTCGAGACATCATCTACGCTACACATGATCTTTGACATGGACCTCACCTTGTATTTTCTTCGACTCTGGAGATGGTTATGCTTGGAGTTTCTACGCAAGTCTTCGACTTCCCTATAAACTCGGGGGCTACTGACATGGGCATACCCTTCGGGTACCCATTATTAGTATACCTGGCTCGGCCCAATATGGAGAAGACCAAATATGGAGAAGGCCCAACAAGGCAACCCGAAGAAGTAGTCGACTAGGACTCTTGTAAAACCCTAAGCTGGTTGCATATATAAAGCTAGCCAGGGCACCCGAAATAGAGAGGCCAACAGATAGACAGGATATAGACCACATAGCTTCGTCTACGGCGGCACCCTGTAAATATATTTATGATCATATATTAGATTGCTAGCAGCACGTAGGGATCCTCCACCGAGGGGACCCGAAGCTGGGTATGTCGTGTGCCTAATCTCGTTCCCGGAATCTCCATCGTCGCTCTCTCCCGAAACCCTAGTCTACAATATGTAGACATTGCCGAGGTGCTCCCTCGTCACCGATATATCCATAATTTCTGTCGTTCCATGCTTGTTTTATGATAATACTTACATGTTTTGCTTGCACTTTATGATGATTTCATGCATTTTCCGGAACTAACCTATTAACAAGATGCCACAGGTGCCGGTTCTCGTTTTCTCGCTATTTTTGGTTCCGAAAAGGCTGTTCGGGCAATATTCTCGGAATTCGACGAAACGAAGACCAAACCTCCTATTTTTCCCGGAAGCATCCAGAACACTGAAGAAGAGTCGGAGAGGGGCCAGAGGGCCACCACACCATAGGGCGGCGCGGCCTGGCTGGGCCCGCGCCGGCCTGTGGTGGGGAGCCCCCAGGTGCCCCCCTGCGCCGCCTCTTCGCCTATAAAATCCCTTTCGACCTAAAAACACCGTACGACTTGACGAAACTCCAGGGGCGCCACCACCATCGCGAAACTCCAATTCGGGGGACAGAAGTCTCTGTCCCGGCACCCTGCCGGGACGGGGAAGTGCCCCCGGAAGCCATCTCCATCAACGCCATCGCCTCCATCATGCTCCGTGAGTAGTTCCCCCATGGACTACGGGTTCTAGCTGTAGCTAGTTGGTATTCTCTCCCCCATGTACTTCAATACAATGATCTCATGAGCTGCCTTACATGATTGAGATTCATCTGATGTAATCGGTGTTGTGTTTGTCGGGATCCGATGGATTGTTACGTTATGATTGTCTATCTACAAAGTTTATGAAGTTATTGTTGCTGCAATCTTGTCATGCTTAATGCTTGTCACTAGGGCCCGAGTGGCATGATCTTAGATTTAAGCTCTATACTTATTGCTTAGATTGTATCTACAAGTTGTATACACATGTCACTGTCCGGAACCAAAGGCCCCGAAGTGACAGAAATCGGGACAACCGGAGGGGATGGCGGTGATGTGAGGATCACATGTTTTCACCAAGTGTTAATGCTTTGCTCCGGTACTTTATTAAAAGGAGTACCTTAATATCCAGTAGATTCCCTTGAGGCTCGGCTGCCACCGGCTGGTAGGACAAAAGATGTTGTGCAAGTTTCTCATTGCGAGCACGTACGACTATAATTGGAAAACATGCCTACATGATTAATGATCTTGATATTCTGTCTTAATGCTATTTCAATCCTATCAATTGCCCGACCGTAATTTGTTCACCCAACACTTGTTATTGGAGAGTTGCCACTAGTGTAGATAGCTGGGAACCCCGGTCCATCTTTCATCATCATATACTCGTTCTACATGTCATTGGAAGTAGTATCAACTATCTTCCGGTGCCATTGCTCTCATATTGCTATTACTCAGCGTCGTGTTACTGTTACTATTGCTCTCATATCACTGCTACTTTCACATCATCCTTGTTGCTAGTGCTTTTCCAGGTGCAGCTGAATTGACAACTCAGTTGTTAAGGCTTATAAGTATTCTTTACCTCCCCTTGTGTCGAATCAATAAATTTGGGTTTTACTACCCTCGAAGACTGCCGCGATCCCCTATACTTGTGGGTTATCACAAGGCCAGCCTGAAAAAAATTTATAGACCCATCTCAACCCTTACTAGTAGGGGTCGAAAGGCCGAATGGAACGTGAATCCATATCTAGGGCGCGTGTAAGGTTCAGCCCGTCCAACCGCTCCCTCTCTTCCCACTTCTTCGAGCCGCCACAAGATTCAGTCGCCATCGCGCCTCCCGATTCCGAATCCGCCGACGTCGAGCTCTGCTTGGTTACCCCGCATCTCGCCCGTGTCTCCTCCTTCACCTCCGCCGCTCGCCCGCCGCCGAGCCGGCCGAATTGAGGATGAGCTCCACCGACGAGTTCCCGACGCTGATATGTCTGATTCGTCCTCCTCGGACGATTCAGACCTCGGCGACCTGCTCCGGGACGATGACACCGAGACCGCCATCCTCCTCCTCGCCGTCAAGGAGGACCAAGCGCATCTGCTAAATCAGCGACGCGGCTCGGTGATGGGACGCTACTACATCCAACGAAATCGCCTCCTTGGCAACGCGCAACTATGGGATGACTACTTCGCCGAGATACCTACCTATCCGCCACATCTATTCCGTAGGAGGTACCACATGCATCGTAGTTTGTTCATCACAATCGTCAAGGCTTGCGAAGTAAATTCAAATTACTTCAAGCAACGTAGAAATGCTATCGGCGATATGGGTTTTAGCGCCAATCAAAAAATATTGTGGATTTGGCATTGTTTTTTGGTTTGCCGGGACACTCAATGACATCAACGCTTTATATAGATCCCATTTGTTTGCAAATGATTCACCCACATGAAACTATAAAGTTATGAATAATGAATATACGATGGGATACTATCAGTATTTATCCGGACAGGGAAACTTTTATGAAGTTCATGAAGGATCCCAAGATAAAATAGAAGCTCATTTTGCCAAAGCTCAACAAGCAACCCGCAAAGACATTTAGAGGGAATTTGGTGCTTTGCGAGCTAGGTTTGCTATTGTTCGAGGGCTTGCTCGGTTTTGGGACACAAAAAAACCCTTGTCAACATTATTACTTGTTGTGTGGTTCTTTACAACATGATCATCGACGATAAAAGGGGGTTAAGTTTGTCATGTTTCTATGACAACGTAGCCACCCGAGTGCAACCCCAAAGGAATCCCGATCGCATTGAAGCTTTTCTTGGAACACATGGACAGATTGAGGATGCCAATACTCATGCTCAGCTCGTTTATGATCTTAAAATGCACCACTTGAGGCTCCATGGCCGTCGGCAAACATGATACTATCATTTCATTCATGTATGTGTGAGATGAACCATTGTTGAACCATTTATTTATCTGTTTTATTGTTTGAAACTATTGTTGTAATTTGGTTGAGACATTCTTTCATCTTTACTATTATATTTCAGTTGGTCGTACGTCATACAACGCGTTTGGTGAAGGAGATTTGGAGCATCCCGACCCTTCATCTAATGTCCCCTCTCCGCTAGACATCTGATCGTCCAATTCAATCCGTGCCTCTTTCCTTTGTTAGCGCTAATGACGGTATCAATCAACCCAATTAATTCTCACGAGAAACTCATGGTACATGCCTCACGAGAAACCCAATTAATGACGGTATCAATTCTTTCCCCAAATTCTTCAGCGGGATCTGATGTCCTCGCCCACAAAATCTGCTCCTCCCATGGCAGCACCCCCATCCCATCACACACCTCGCATGGCATATGTACTCCCGCTCGAGGGAAACCCTGTAGATGCAAGACCCATGTCTCGTACGTAAGCCTTCACCCATACTTTCTCTCCCTCTAGATCCAATCTCGCCTTCACTGCTGCCGCCTCTGATACCCACCTCCCCTGCTGCCAGCCCTTCCCACTGTCGACCGAGCCTACGAATCTCAGGCGCCCCACCTCTTGGTGACCGGGAAGCACCCCACGGGACGATGCATGGAAGCATACGTGCCTGGCGGTCGACCGGCATGCTTGAGGGGTCGCTCCCGTGGCTACACCCGCCATGGCGAGCAGACGAGAGCAGGACAAGCCTTTTCATACATATTTGTATCTTTCTAAGATGAATGCGCGCTTACTGTAATAGGATTTGGGACCAGACGGAGAATGTACTTCTTATTTATAGTTGCCCTATATTTCTTGCTCCAAGTGATATTGGAAATTATTCACGCTGATATCTTTTTTTTGGGAATGGAGAATCTGAAGCTAATGAATTGGGGGTACTCTTTTTTGCATGGTTATTCTAGCTAACAGAGTTTAAAAAATTCCTAGGGAAGAAAACTCTTACTTGAACCATATACATTATTTAGTGCGTTTTGTAATCAGAGCCTATTTGTACGCTTACTAATGCTTATCACACAAGAACTGAATATGCTCATGTTGAATATATTTTGATTTAGTAACCCTTCTATGCGCATTCTAATATGCTGCATGTACGTGCTTGTAAACGACAAGCTTTAAAATGAAATATTTTGTATCGAGGGATTTGCCCCTGGATAGAACAGTATAAGCTCTTGTATTTATTGCCAAAAGCAATCTTCAAGGACATCGGGAAGAAAATGTTCACAAAACGCAAAGAACTACAGCCCCAGGCTGGCTTTAGAAGTAGTAGTTCCAAATATGGCGGATTAATTTTTTAGGGAGAAAACCTAAGGTCTGGTCTTAACTGGTTGTGCCTGGCAATGGCTTTGGTGGAGGCATTGTTTTGAGAGCGGAGACTATCTTTAGGGTGAAAACCTAAGATCTTTGATCGGGCGACGACGGTGTTTGAGCACTGTTCCCTTCTTGGAGGCATCGTTTTTTGGAGAGTCTGTAATTCAGGTGTTGTCTTGGTGGTGGATGTATTGCTGTTGTTAGGCCTGAGATACTGTAGCGGGACTTTTGTTTCTTAGCTTTCTTTTCCTTTTTTTGGATGTGTGCATCCGTAGTGCCATTAGGGTGGTGCGTTGTTGCAGAGGCTGAGTGTAATTGGTATCCTATTGATATTAATATATTCCCTTTATTGAAAAAGAATATGGTAGATCAATGATGGAGGGTACTGGGCACTTAAAGGAATTTACGGCACGCCGGATAATTAGGCACGCTAAGCTGCGTGTTTTAAAGGTCTTTTTGTCGGTGGTGCTCAATACGCTGTCCGGCGCTTCTCGGCTTGTACCAGCTACACATGAGTCGTTGTTGGGACGCCGGGCGCAATGCTCGTGGCGAGTGGTGGGGCACGCTGGTTTAAACCATCTCCTATCTTTAGTCAAGCGGTGTTAATGGACGCGAAACTTTCCCAGCTGCGGCGTTGTTTCCACAGTCGCTTAGGGATGCATCTCGAGTTAATGTGAGCTACCGCCTCTTGACTGGCTCCAGCGCATAAAAGCCCCCCCCCCCCCCGCATCGTCCTCCTTCACACTCTCCGCTCTCTCCCACGCAAACCCTAGCACCCAGCCACCTACAAGATCAGCACCGCCATGTCGAGCAGCCGCCCTCGCAAATGGCTGGGGGGAGGAAGCCTCACCGGCGCCGAAGCGTGGGCGTTGTATGACGTGCGGTACCCAGTACCGCTCGACATGCGACTGTCCAGCAGCAGCAGCTGGAGAATGCCCCCCAATGGCGTCGATGTTCCACCGGCGCCACGTGTTGGCAACTAGCGGCGGTTCAAGGAGATCTGCGACCAACACCGCCGCCGCTTGTCGCCGGAGGAGCGCACCGATCTATCTTGGGCAGCGATGAACAATGATAGTTGTCCAACTTCTTCGAAGCGCAGGTCACCGCCGACGAGTATCGGTACTTCGGATACCACTACCACGGCAGATGGTGCAATCGCAAGTAGATTTATGTTTACATAAATTTCATTCAAACTTTGTAAAATATAATTAAATTTGAATGAAATATTCAATTGCCATTTTCAAATGTATGTTTGGGGGACGTGGCTAGAAAAACAGCTGGGAAAGTGCCTCCCCCAAACGCGGCATGCAGCGGCGGTGTCCTCCAAATAGCGTCCGGCGGTATTTTGCCGGACGCCGTTTGGAGGACGCGACTGTAGAGATGCTCTTAGAGCATCTCCAGTCGCGTCCCCCAAACCGTCCCCCAAAGCGATTTGGGGCGCGCCGGACAAAAAAAGCGTTCCAGCCGCGTCCCCCAAAGCCCTTTTTGTCCGGCGCGGCCCGATACGGTGTCCGGCGCCCGAGCCCGTCCCCGTCCCACAGGGGACGCTCCGGGGACGCCGGACACAACGAAAAGCGAGGCGGGGAGTGGCGGGGCCGACGCGTCAGCGGCACAGTTAATTTTAACCTAACCGTCGCCTACCTCGCGACGGAAGTTATTCGCGCGCAGTGACACACGGCGGCATCTTTGCCTTAATGGCGACGGAGGGCAGGCGAGACGTCTCGTCGGTCGCTGCGCGGCCTCCACGCGTCGCCGGCGTTCGCACGCCACCGCCCGTTCCCGCGCGATCTTCCCGCCTCTTCTCGTCCGTTCCCGCGCTTTCTTCCCGACGCCGGCGTCTATAAAAGGTCTCCCGGCTCATCAATGGTAGCCACCACACCCCGCCGGCAACAAACACAGCCCTCGTCGCTCCACAGCCGTCTCCTCCATCACCAGTGGCAATGGCGAACCGCCCCGGCGATGGCCACTTCCCTCCACCGCCGTCTCCTCCATTGACGAGCCGGCTGCGGCGTGCGGCACTCGAGGAGGCACTCGAGGAGGAGGCCCGCCGGCGGCGTGAGGCGCAGCAGGCGGCGGATCTTGCGGCGTTCTCCGCCCCCGCCTCCGCCGCCGAGGAGGCCGCGGCGGCAGCAGCGTGGCGAGAGCGAGCAGTGCGACACCGTTGCGGCGTTCGACGCCTCGACGGGACAAGAGGCGCGACGGCGCCGGTACCGGGAGGAGATGGAGCAGCGATGGGCCGACGAGCGCCGGCGCCGGCGCGATGAGCGGCGGCGCTGTTCCGTGAACGGCGTGACTCGATCGAGCGCCGGCGGCGTGAGTCGATCGAGCTCCGGCAGCAGGGCGACGGCGGAGGAGCGTCGACGGCGGGAGTCGGCGCTTACGGCGCTATGGGGGAGGCGGGCGGAGCAGTTGGCGGCGGCCGACGCGTATGCGGCGGCGATGATGGAGGCGCCAACAGATGTGGAGGAGGAGGCGCCAATGGAGGAGGAGGCCGAGGCGGAGGAGACCGAGGTGGAGGACGACGACGACGAGTTCGACTGGTCCGACGACGACGCCCCGCACCCGGACGAGACGGCCGATCAGCAACGCGCCCTCGTCGAGTCCTTCGAGTCGGAGAAGAAGCTCCAGGACGACGCCCGTGCCCGCGAAGAGGCGCAGATTCGTCGCGCCGTCGAGCTCTCCCTCCGGGCGGCCCGGCGGGGAGGGCGGAGGAGGACTATCGGCGGGAGCGGCACCGTCCGGCCACCGCCGAACGCAAGGAGAGGAGGCGCGCGCAGGAGGAGCTGCGGCGTAGGGGAGGCGACGACGGGGCGGGGCCGTCGAACGCGCCGCCGGGCGGTCAGTAGCCTAGGTTTAGATGAAATCTAGCCGTTTTCATTCAAACTTTGTAATATATAATCAAAATTGAATGAAACCTTTATTTTCGTGCACAAATATTCATTTGGGGGCGGCGTTTGGGGGACGCGGCTGGGGAGCGACGTTCCCCAAACGCGGCACGAACAAAACACGTCCCCCAAACGCTCGATCCGGCGCGGTTTGGGGGACGGTTTGGGGGACGCGACTGGAGATGCTCTTACGTTCTAATTTGAAAATAGATTTATTTTTTTATGTGGTTAGATGCATCACTTGTTGCGCACTTTATTGAAAAAAACAAATTTTATGGACCGTAGCAACGCACGGGCATTCAACTAGT
>NC_061508.1:21314916-21340413 GCF_022539505.1 Lolium rigidum
GGAATCGCCCGCTCTTTGGCGAGAAATACACGGGAAGTGGGTTGGCGGGCTGGGCGAGCCAATTCGTTGGCTACAATCCAAATGCCTACCAAATTTCAAGGGCAAGCCAATATTTTGGAACGGTTGGTTTTGACTGGGATCCAAACACACCCAATTCGTGACGGAGGGAGTATTGAACAAATTTTTATGTCATGAAAAAAGTATTAATATTTAAATGAGATAAATTCTTATATTGGAATATCATTCAAATAACATAAACATTTATATTAAAATCGTTAGTATGTTGTTATTATTTTTTCTTTTTCAATAAAATTAATGTTGTTTTTAAATAATCGTTCAAGTAACATAACTGATTACATTAAAAAATAGTTCACATAGGATAAGTTTTCTTTTAGAAAGTTAGTTCACAAAACATAGATGTTCATGTTAAAATGTTCAAATAGGATATATATCTTTTGAAAAATCTTTCACATAACACTAGAAAACAAAAAACAAAAAGCAATGGAAAATAAAAAAAATAAGAAACGATATCTATATTCGGTCCACATTGGGAGCGGCTCATATAGAAGTGTTGCAGGGGCGCAATCCCGCTCCCATAACAAGGAGAACAGGATCTCCCACCAAATTTTTTTTGGCGGCAGTTGATTTGCATCTGATCATCATATTGGTTGGTGTGCAACTTACGGAAGTCTCTCCTTGATTTTGTTTAATCTGGTATATATAAAGCTAGTGTAAATCCGTAGATATATGTATTAGTGTGTACACGCTTATGTTACGAAAAAACTTGCACATCCTGAAGTCATTATGCACCTGCAATATCCTTGTTGTCTAGGGGTCACTAGTACAGAAAAGTTTATCACCGATGTGCCAAAATAAACATTAGTTATGTGGGGGAAGCACACAAAAAGTGTCTTTGACACATGAGCACCAGTGCTCCCTTCAATTTTAGATTTTTAAATTTTTTAAAACCTCACACTTCTTTATCTCTAAAAATTATGGTGTTAAATATATAGATAGATATGTACGATATGGGTGTATGCAAAAAATTCCCGTTAAAAAATACGTTGTATTTTGGGAAATATAAAAAAGATAAATTTGTGACAGTAAATGGTAGTACAATAGTGTTAAAATAGTATGTCTTTTTGTCAGAATTTTTTTTATTTTGTATTTCTCAAAATTTAAAGTATTTTTACCGGAACTTTTTTGCGTAGACTCCTCCTGTACATATCTATCTACATATTTAATGCCATAATTTTTTGGAGAAACAGAAGTGTGAGATATTTAAAAAATAAAAAATCTGAAGGTAGAGGGAGCACTGGTACCCATGTACACTAAATCCCTATCCGGCAGCACATCGCTGATATGGGGGCCATAGGTACTAGTTATCGATGGTGTCTGCCGCGTTTGCAACTGATACACATTATCAACGGAGTGGCGGTGACACGAGTGTGCGGGTGTGGGCGGTTGGGGTACGTGAGCCGTGGCGCGCCCTTAAGTTGCAAGAGGCATACTGACGGCATGGGCTTTAGCGAGCATGCCACGAGTAACTTGTATTATTAGTGGCGTGCATAAATTGGCCAACTCAAACAGTGCCACACCCTTTTGTCACCAACCTTTTATTAAGGAGTGGGTTAATTTAGCAGACCACTAATATTGATAGCAGCATTTTCTAGACTTGTCACTTGTGTGGTGCATGCGTTTGAGTTCTTATTATCGTTGCCGTTAATAACGACTATTATTTTCTATTCATCGGTGTTTCCTTTTGGAGCAAGACCGGGGCTAACATGCGTGTGCGACAGTATTGACAAAGACTGACCGTCTGTCGAAGTGGATGATGCAACACGGCCAAAAGCACGCCACGCCCGTGTGCTGGTTTGGCACAGTCCGCGCGCGCGTCCGTGTCCATGGCGTCCACATATGGCCACCAGCAACATCTCCAGCACCCATCAAGAAAGCATCACCGGTCGATCGACACAGGGCCTGCCGGCAAAGCCACACAAATCGTGGAAACCAACATCTCCGTCCCCGTCTCCGTCTCCGAGAGCTGAGCGTTGCCACACGATCCGATCGATACCGTACGTCGTGCATCACGTGGCTCGTGGACCAGTGCGTATCGTGTCACGCCACACTAGCATGTTCCATTTGGACGGACGGATGGATCGCTGCCGGCCACGCAGCTGTGACCTGTGAGCTCGTCGTCGTTCACAGCCTCGATCGATCGCATAAATACATAGCTGAAAATGAAGCTCGGCCGGGCGGGCGCGGGCTCTGTGTGGTTCGTGCGTCGCCGTCGCGTCTCTACATCGCTCGACCGGCACGATCTGCAGCTCCGTGACAAGAAGACGACCATGCGGCTGCATGCATGCCCCTTCTCACCGGCCGGCGATGCCACACAAATGCACGAAGCGACCTCTCCGGCCGGAAGCTCAGCGTGGATCGTGCATGCATCACGTGGCTCCCGGCCGGCCCACGCGCGCACAGCCGCAGCATTTTGGATCGATCGATGCCACACAGCTAGGAGCTTTATGTTTGTCCCGTGCGCGCGCGCGCCGCCGTCCCGTTTGTAGCTCCGTGACAAGCAGCTCTCCTGGCGGCAGGGCCCCGGGCAACCGACTGGTCTAGTCTATTTGCTCAACCATGACTTGGCTATATGTGCACGGGCACGAATGGTTATTAGCTATACTGTATTTCGGTCCATCACATGTACTGTAGGAGTACTAGTTCAGTCCTAGCACGTGCTGTACATACGTACACCGCAGGGTAGTGTCACATTAGAGGACGATCCCAGCATCCGAGGCGGCGGGTGTCCTGTTGTGTCATCGTGCATGAGATCGCGCATCCGATTTCGGACAAACAGGGAGTCAAGGACACTAGCTAATTGATCAAAACCGGTTGCCCTAAGAAACGCTCAAGAGACGATTAGATTTCTTCGCCTCCAGTTGGCGCTGCTGCTGATCTGCCTTGCTTGTGTCACCTCCGGGCTATGGAGGCGGGGTGGATCTCAGCCCCGTCAGTGGGAGGGCATCGTTCGCCTGGTTTTAGAGTTTTAACTTGCCAAGGCAGCACACATGTAGATGCAGTGGTGTCTTTTTTAATAAAGTCTTTTCAATTTTAGCTCCATCTCGCCGGCGATGTCAAGAAGCTTGTGGGAGTGGTGTGGTTCTCGAAAATTTCTGGCAAGGGGATCTTCGGATCGTCGTGGAGCTTCATCGGCGATTATTCCACCTTCTTCGTATCTGGGACGAATGTGTTCTTCTTGACCCGTTCGACGACTTCCGTTCGCAACCAACAACGCTAGGCCGACTCAGGGAGGAGCGGCAGTGGCAGCGTGCCGTCGTCGCGGTCTAGTGGTTGAAGATGATTAGCATCTTAAGAATTTTGTTATAATTTTTTTTGTTCGGGCACTTTATATTGTTCGATGTTTCTCATAATGATTAGATTTTATTCGCAAAAAAGACAAGCAGCTCTCCCGGCGGCAGGACCCCAGACAACAGACTGGACTAGTCTATTTCTTCAAGCATGACTTGGCTATATGTGCACGGGCACGAATGGTTATTAGCTATACTGTATTTCGGTCCATCACATGTAGGAGTACTAGTTCAGAACTAGCAGGTGCTGTACATACGTGCACCGCAGGGTAGTGTCACATTAGAGGACGATCCCAGCAACCGAGGCGGCGGGTGTCCTGTTGTGCATTTCCTGTCATCGTGCATGAGATCACGCATCCCATTTCGGACAAACAGGGAGTCAAGGACACTAGCTAATTGATCAAAACCGGTTGCCCTAAGAAACGCTAAGATTAGTCACAATGGAAAGTATCATACACTAGTATCATGTACATGATACTAGTTTGTGATACCACCTCCATATTTATATTATATTTAATGCTTTGTAGAATCTCAATGCAAATGTTACATGATGTATTTGTCATGAAGTTTTCTTGGTTTATGTGTCATGATACGGTATCATATTATGATACTACTCTCATCTTTCACCTTATTAATTGATGTGACACATCAGATTTTTGCCAACATGACATACATGATACTACTTATGATACTCCCATTGGGGCTAGTCTAAGGAGATGATTAGATTTCTTCGCCTCCCGTCGGCGCTGCTGCTGATCTTCCTTGCCTCTATGGCCTCCGGGCTATGGAGGCGGGGTGGATCTCGGCACCGTCAGCGGGAGGGCTTCGTCCGTCTGGTTTTAGAGTTTTAATTAGTTTGGCAGGGCGGTGCACATGTAGATGTGGTGGCGTCTTTTTTTAGTAAAGTATTTTTGTTTTTAGCCCCATCTCGCCGGCGATGTTGAGAAACTTGTGAGATGGGTACGGTTCTCGAGAACTTCTGGCTGAGGGATCTCCGAATCGTCGTGGAGCTTCATTTGCGGTTATTCCTCCTATCTCTGGGACGTGGTTTTCTTGATCCGTTCGGCGACTTCTCGTCCGCAACCAATAACGCCATGCCGATTCAGGGAAGAGAGGCAGCGCGCCGTCATCACGATCAAGTGGTTGAAGACGAAGTGCATCTTAAAAATTTCATTATAATTTTTATGTTTACGTGCTTTGTACTGTTCGATATTTCTATTAATGATTGGATTTTATTTGCAAGAAAAGACTAGCTAATTGCCAAACGTGCATACTACAGAAAGAGCGGGAATTCTACATGCATTCCATGGGACATGGAAAATGGCCAGGCATGTGTAATTTTACAAAGAAGTTCGCCATGCAGCTGCAATTAAGAGCATCTCCAGCCGCGTCCCCCAAAGCGTCCCCCAAAGGAATTTGGGGATGCCGGCCAAAAAAAAATGTCCTAGTCGCGTGCCCCAAAGTTCGCTTCGGTCCGGACGTGCCCCAAATATTATCCGGCGTCCCTAGCCTATCCCCTGTGTATAGAGGCTCTATCAGGGACGCCAAACACGACTTTTGCACTTGCTTTTTGTTTGGAGGTCGCGTTTGGGGGACGTGGCTAGGAAAGGGACCTCCTCCAAACGCAAATTTGGTCCGGACGTCCTCAAATGACCAATTCGGCGCTTTTGCCGGACGTCGTTTCGGGATGCGACTGGAGATGCTCTAAGTGGTAGAACCTTATCCTAAAAAGTGCGTATGACCATGTGTTCACCAGAACCGTACCAGAGTTTGAAAACCGGCAAAATTTCATATTTCTATGTTTTGGCAAATTTTATAAAATCATGCGCCATTCATTTGGCTTGAATCTTGCTTGTGCAAGAAAAATAAGTTCAAAATCGATTGTATGTAGCCCCCACAGGGAAAAAAGATAAACCAAAAATTTGCAAGTCGAAAGGCCGCGCATACATCCTTGAGATGCATGATTTATGGCATGTTTTTATTTTATTTTATTTACTACTGTACTGCTCATCCAAGTTCAGGAGTACGCCACTGTCACAAAAAATTAGTTTGGCAGGGCGGCTCACAGGTGGATGCGGTGGCGTCTTTTCCAATGAAGTATTCCTGGTTTCAGCCACGTCTCCCCGGTGATGTCGAGAAGCTTGTCAGAGTGGTGTGCTCCTTGAGAACTTCTTCTGGCTAGGGGGATCTTCGGGTCATCATGGAGCTTCATCAATGGTTATTCCTCCTTCAACGTCTCCGGTATGGATGTGGTCTTCTTGACCCATTCCACGATTTCTAGTCCACAACAAACAACTTCGCAGGCCAACTCAAGGAGCAACGGCATCGACGGTGCGCCATCGGCATGGTCTAGAGGTTAAAGACGAAGGACATCTCAAAGATATTGTTGTAATTTTATTTTTTGCTAAGGTGTTTTATATTATCCAATGTTTCTCTTACTGCTAGGATTCTATTTATAAATAAAAAGACACCAGCTAATTGCCAAACGTGCCTACTACAGAAAGAGCCGGACTTATACATGCATCCATGGGACATGGAAAATGGTCATGCATGTGTAGTTTTACAAAGAAGTTTGCCATGCAGCTGCAACTAAGTGGTAGAACCTTATCCTGAAAAGCGTGTATGAGCATTGTTCACCAGAACCGTACCAGAGTTTGAAAATCGCAAAATTTTCATATTTCTATGTTTCGGCAAATTTTAGAAAATCATGCCCATGCATTTGGCTTAATCATGCGTGTGCGAGAAAATAAAAAGTTAAAAATCGATTGTATATGTAGCCTCCACGGGAAAAAAATGATAAATAAAAAACTTGCAAATCGAAATCCCGCGCATACATCCTTCAAATGCATGATTTATGGCATTTTTCTATTTTTTCATTTACTACTGTACTGTTCATCCAAGTTCAGGAGTACACCACATAAAAAAATGCACTTATGACCATTATCTTTCATACAACATATCGAGTGAAAATGTTCAAAACAAAATATCAACCAACAAACTGTAACACACATGACAAAGGACACCAACATATATTGTTCAAATTTCGAGAAAGCCTCACTACTAGAAAACCATCCTTCCACTAATATAATGGACATGAAATGGACCAGATGCACCCATTTATGAAAAATGCATTTAAATACATTTCAAACTTTCAGAAAAACTAGACCGTGGTGTACGTCCAGATATTATATAACCATACACAGATTTTTGCGAAAAAGAATTTTTGTGTGTGATCTTTAGAATGGACAAAGGAAGTCTCGTGAAAAGCTATTTTCGAGCACCGAATTTGTGTTTGTAAAAAAACATCTTTTCATGAAACTTTCTATGCAAATATAAAATGTGTGATGTACACAACGGTTATTTTATCTAAAACTCTAGGGGAGCGGCGATTTGGCTCCCGGGAGCATTTGCTCCCGGTTTTTTCGAAAAATTAGAAAAAATCGAAAACTTATCAAAAAATTCCGAAAAAAAATCATGCACGTACCTGGTCATGGCACGCACCAACGTGTAAAATTTCGTTGCAAAATGTCATCGTATGCGCCCTAGAAAAAAATGACAAATTTCTGACATGAAATGAGATCCAAAAATTTGAATCTCAGATCTGGAAATTTGTCATTTTTTCCCAGGACGCATACGATGACATTTCACAGCGAAATTTCACAAGGTAGTGCGTGCCATGGTCAGGTACGTGCATGATTTTTTTCGGAATTGTTTGAAAAGTTTTGAAAAACAAAATTTGCTCCCCAAAAATCCGGGAGCAAATGCTCCCGGGAGCCAAGACGAATTTCCGAAACTCTAGACATTTTTAAATACGCTGTTTGGACAGTGGATGCATTTGCGCCTATGACCTAAAATGGATTTCCACCTATCAAAACCCTTTCGTTCAGAGAGCAACGCTTTGTCTTCCAACGCTGTTTTTTCATGCTCGTACCAAGCATATTAAGGTAGATTTTCACTTTATCCATGAAAAGGTGGCTCAGAAGTTGCTCTAGATTTGGTTCATATCTTCCAAGGATCAACTGCCGGACATATTCACCAAACCTCTACCACTCCCATTGTTCTGTCATTGTTAGTGCAATCTCAACATTTTTGGCAATTGTGATTGAGGGAGGGTGTTAAGCTATGTATTTGTATCGGTATGATGTACATATAATGATATAAACCTACAACATACTACCTTATTTTTACATACACAACCCTCTTTGTAACCTATGCTCTAACACTACCCTATTGATACCATACCGCCGGCCCTAGATGGGTTTCTGTGTGATTCCTCAACCTTTGTTCTCTCGTAACTCGTACAGACCACAACCGCACACATGGCCACATCCATGCACGTCAGAGGAAAGAAAGTAACAACGTCATCCGCGGAGATAGAGGTTTGGTGGCTCAACCTTCTAGCTCCCAAATCTGAAGCATGGCCTCATCTGCTGCCTTTTGTATCATGCGGTTCAGCACCGTCATGACCTTGACGAATAGCAGGGCCCCCCGGCGACGCCCCCTGCTTGTTGTCGGTGAGACCTCTAGGCACTCCATTGAGGAGTTAGTTTGTCGTCACCGAAGAGAGCATGGCGCAAATCCAAATCAAGAATTGCTCGCCAAAACCTATCTTGTTGGCAAGCACGTTGAGGAAGAATGCCCAATCCACGGTGGTGAAACCCTTGGTGATGTACAGCTTGAACATCACCTCACTAAGAGCATCCCCAGCCGTTAAAGGCCCCCGGGCCATAATCCGGATGAAAATTCGTCCGGATTTGATCTATTTTTGGTATGGGGAGCAACGATTTTCCAGCTGTCCCAGGGAATTTGCGCGGGCCAGAACGCGGAATCTTCACTGACACACGGGCCAGAGCGCGGAATTTGCTTCATCCGGAGTCCCCGGCAGCACCCGCGGAAAACCGAGGATGGCCTGGGGAGTCCGGACGGATTAATGCCCAAATCCGGACGAAAACGAGAAGCTGGGAGCGTGACTGGGCCAGTTTCGTTTGTCCGGATGAAAAAAATAGGCCGGGGACTTCCCGGGGGCATGAGTGGAGATGCTCTAATGCCCACACCATTGAGCCGCCGAGCTGTTTCAGCTCGAAGCTATCATGGAGGAGTGAGATCAGGTGACATGCACCTTTTGCATGTCACCGTGTGACATGCGGCCTAAACTCAAATTTAAACTTTGCGAAAAAATCTGAAAAAAATCATGCATGTTCACTGCACATATTAAGACAACCCCTAAAATTTTCAGATCAAAATTCGAAACATACGTCGAGAAACAAAAAAGAGAAACTCAGATGTGAATAGTCTCATAGAAACTCAGATTTGAATTCGGGAACTATTCATGACAGATTTCTCTTTTTTGTTTCTCGACGTATGTTTCGAATTTTGATCTAAAAATTTTAGGGGTTGTCTTAATATGTGTTGTGAACATGGATGATTTTTTTCAGATTTTTCGCAAAATTTAAATTTAGATTTAGGCCGCATGTCACACGGTGACATGCAAAAGCTGCATGTCACCTGATCTCACTCCATCATAGAGGCATCTTGTCGAGATGAAAGCGCTTTAGTGGGACCCCACCAACTCCCGCATAGCACGCTGTCTGAACATACAGGCATACAGCCCAAGCATGCCCGCCGGTTGTTGTCTCCCGACGGGACCGCTACTGCACTCGCGGCTCTGGCTAATCTGCAACCACGCACGTATATGCGTCGTCTCTTTTAGATGGTCCGTGCCATCAGCTTCAGGTTTCCTTTTCCATTTAATCTGGTGGCTGACTCGCTCTGATTCGGTTCACAATGGCTGACATCCATCTGCTTAGAGATACAGACGTGGCATACTGTACATTATTAAATAAATGGATGTATATGTGTAACCGCCACAGCTGCGTTTTTCTTTGGCAGCAACTATATCACGGTTTGCATTGTATCCGTATATATGGACCATGGAGCCAGCTGCGGTACTCATGGAGACGTATCGTAGGGTTACAGGTACTAGACGGCCCCTAGTGGCGACGCAGGGTTTAAGCCTTAGCCGAAGGTGTCATTCGTGATTACAGAAATATTTTAGGGTAAAGCGATTAAGTTTACCTTTGGTGAGCGATTGCATGACAGAGAGACCCGCTCTTTCCCGAGCCGTTCATCTTGATCATGGAGGTCTTTCACCTCCTAATCAAGAAGGCAATAGGGGTGGGGCTCCTCGCGTAGCTTGTGGAGCAAGGACTTCGTCACCGCACATGGATAACGACTTCACCTTTCTTCGGACATCGGTTGTTGACTTCAGAGCTTTCACTGTGATCGTCAACTATTTGGGTTTGGCATCCATGCTGCACACCAACCTAAACAAGTATTCGACCCATTTGATTCACTGCTCCAAGGAGGAGGTGATTTTGGTGGATCATGAGCTCCAGTGCCCGATGCAGGCTTTCCCACTTTGTCACCTTGGGTTGCTACTTGGCCTTCGAAAGCCAACTACGGCGCGGCTCCAATACTTGCTGGACAGCGTGGCAAAACCACCTCCCAACTTAGAAAGTGTCCCCACCTGAACCGGGCTGGCCGCCTGGAACTAGGAGCTCGATAAGATCATCTTCCCCTTCCCGTGGAAAGGAAGGAAGGACGTGCACGGTGGACACTGCTTGATGGCACGGGATATAGTATGCATTTCCAAAGAGCTTGGAGGGATCAACATCCCTAAACAATGAGTTATGAATGTTGCCCTTAGGGCTAGATGGTTGTGACTTCTGAGAGTAGACGCCTCAAAGCCGTGGAAGGATTTCAACATTCAGGTCCCAAAGGTGATGCAATAGATGTTCGATGCGCCGCATCCTCCACTGTAGGTTATGGGGCCTTGATACGTCTCAAACGTATCTATAATTTCTTATGTTCCCTGCTAGTTTTATGACAATACTCATATGTTTTATATACACTTTACATTATTTTGATGCATTTTCCGGCACTAACCTATTAACAAGATGCGGAAGCGCCAGTTCCTGTTTTCTGCTGTTTTTTGTTTCAGAAATCTTACACAGGAAATATTTTCGGAATTGGACGAAACAAAAGCGCACAGTATTATTTTGCACGGAGCCTTCCAGAACACCGAAGAAGAGACGGAGAGGGGCCAAGGCGGCCCCACACCCTAGGGCGGCGCGGCCTGGAGGGGGGGCGCGCCGGCCTGTGGGGTGGGCCACTTGGCCGCCTCCCGACTCTGCCCCTTCGCCTATTTATTCTCTCCGTCACGAAAGCCCTAGTACCGGGACCCACGATACGAGAAAAGATCCAGAGACGCCGCCGCCGCCAATCCCATCTCGGGGGATTCAGGAGATCGTCTCCGGCACCCTGCCGTAGAGGGGAATCATCACCTGAGGACTCTACATCATCATGCCCGCCTCCGGATTGATGCGTGAGTAGTTCATCCTTGGACTATGGGTCCATAGCAGTAGCTAGATGGTTGTCTTCTCCTCTTGTGCTATCATGTTTAGATCTTGTGAGCTGCCTATCATGATCAAGATCATCTATTTGTAATGCTACATGTTGTGTTCGTTGGGATCCGATGAATATGGAATACTATGTCAAGTTGATTAATTGATCTATCATATATGTGTTAGTTTATGATCTTGCATGCTCTCCGTTGCTAGTAGAGGCTCTGACCAAGTTGATACTTGTGACTCCAAGAGGGAGTATTTATGCTCGATAGTGGGTTCATGCCTCCATTGAATCTGGGACAGTGACGGAAAGTTCTAAGGTTGTGGATGTCTTTGTTGCCACTAGGGATAAAACATCAATGCTTTGTCTAATGATATTTGTGTTGATTACATTACGCACCATACTTAATGCAATTGTCTGCTGTTTACAACTTAATACTGGAAGGGGTGCGGATGCTAACCCGAAGGTGGACTTTTTAGACATAGATGCATGCTGGATAGCGGTCCATGTACTTTGTCGTAATGCCCTAAGTAAAACTCATAGTAGTCATCATGATATGTATGTGCATTGTTATGCCCTCTCTATTTGCCAATTGCCCAACTGTAATTTGTTCACCCAACATGCTATTTATCTTATTGGAGAGACACCACTAGTGAACTGTGGACCCCGGTCCTTTCTTTTACATCTGAAATACAATCTACTGCAAACTCTGTTCTCTGTTATTCTTTGCAAATAAACATCATTCTCCACACCATACGTTTAATCCTTTGTTTACAGCAAGCCGGTGAGATTGACAGCCTCACTGTTAAGTTGGGCAAAGTATTGTGATTGTGTTGTGCAGGTTCCACGTTGGCGCCGGAATCCCTGGTGTTGCGCCGCACTACACTCCTTCACCAGCAACCTTCACGTGGCCTTCATCTCCTACTGGTTCGACAACCTTGGTTTCTTGCGAGGAAACTTGCTGCTGTACGCATCACACCTTTCTCTTAGGGTTCCCAACGGACGTGTGCTTTACGCGTCATCAAGCTAAATTTCTGGCGCCGTTGCCGGGGAGATCAAGACACGCTGCAAGGGGAGTCTCCCACATCCAATCTCTTTACTTTGTTTATTGTCTTGCTTTACTTTACTTTATTTTCTGTTTTCTTTGCTTTCCTTATATCAAAAATACAAAAAAATTAGTTAGTTGCATTTACTTTATTTTATTTTCTGTCTTGTTTGCTTTCTTTATATCAAAAACACAAAAAAATTAGTTACTTGCATTTACTTTATTTAATTCAGTTTGCTTAGTTTATTTTTAATATTGTTAAAATGAATACTCCTGAGAACACTAAGTTGTGTGATTTCACTAGCACCAATAATAATGATTTTATATGCACTCCTATTGCTCCACCTGCTACTACAGCAGAATTTTATGAAATTAAACCTGCTTTACTAAATCTTGTTATGAGAGAGCAATTTTCCGGTGTTAGTTACGATGATGCTTGCTGCCCATCTTAATAATTTTGTTGAACTTTGTGAAATGCAAAAGTATAAGGATGTAGATGGAGATATTATAAAATTAAAATTGTTTCCTTTCTCCTTAAGAGGAAGAGCTAAAGATTGGTTGCTATCTTTGCCTAAGAATAGTATTGATCCATGGACTAAATGTAAAGATGCTTTCATTGGTAGATATTATCCTCCTGCTCAAATTATATCTTTGAGAAGTATGATGTCTACGCACGCTTCTATTCCTGTAGACAGTGTTGGGCCTCCAAGAGCAGAGGTTTGTAGAACAGCAGCAAGTTTCCCTTAAGTGAATCACCCAAGGTTTATCGAACTCAGGGAGGTAGAGGACAAAGATATCCCTCTCAAGCAACCCTGCAATCACGATACATGAGGTCTCTTGTGTCCCCAACACACCCAATACACTTGTCAGATGTATAGGTGCACTAGTTCGGCGAAGAGATAGTGAAATACAAGTGGTATGAATGAATATGAGCAATAGTAACGGCGCCAGAAAATAGCTTGCTGGCGTGCAGTTGGTGGCGATAATATTGCAGGAAGTAAAGATGCGATAGAAACAATAAATAAGCGATGATTGCAGTATTTGGAAACAAGGCCTAGGGATCATACTTTCACTAGTGGACACTCTCAACATTGATCACATAATAAAACCACTCTACACTCTCTTGTTGGATGACAAACACCATTAATTGTGTAGGGCTACAAGAGCACCTCAATGCCGGAGTTAACAAGCTCCACAACATTCAATGTTCATATTTAAATAACCTTAGAGTGCATGATAGACCAACGCAATTATACCGAGTACTAACATAGCATGCACACCGTCACCGACAGACTATGAAAGGAGGAATAGATCACATCAATACTATCATAGTAATAGTTAACTCCATAATCTACAAGAAATTACAATCATAAAATACGCCAAGTACTACATGATGCACACACTGTCACCATTACATCATGAAGGAGGAATAGAATACTTTAATAACATCACTAGAGTAGCACATAGATGATATTCAACTAGATCACAAAGCTCATGATCACATAAAGATCACATGGGAGAGAGAGATGAACCACATAGCTACGGTACAACCCTTAGCCTCGGGGAAGAACTACTCCCTCCTCATCATGGGAGACGAGCGAGCGTTGATGAAGATGGCGGTGGTGTCGATGGAGATGCCTTCCGGGGCACTTCCCCGTCCCGGCGGCGTGCCGGAACAGAGACTTCTATCCCCCGAATCTTGGCTTCGCGATGGCGGCGGCTCTGGAACTTTTCTCGTATCGTGGCTTATTCGTTTAGGGTTTTCGCGACGGAGGCTTTATATAGGCGAAGAGGCGGAGTCGGAAGAGACCTGGGGCCACCAGACAATAGGGGGCGCGCCCCCCCTTGGGCCGCGCCGGCCACATGTGTGGGCCCCCCAGGGCTCCCCTCTGGTGCCTCTCCGGTGTTCTGGAAGCTTCGTGGAATTATAAGATGCTGGGCGTTGATTTCGTCCAATTCCGAGAATATTTCCATACTAGAATTTCTGAAACCAAAAACAGCAGAAAACAGGAACTGGCACTTCGGCATCTTATCAATAGGTTAGTTCCGGAAAATTCATAATAATGACATAAAGTGTGTATAAAACATGTGTGTATCATCATAAAAGTAGCATGGAACATAAGAAATTATAGATACGTTTGAGACGTATCAAGCATCCCCAAGCTTAGTTCCTACTCACCCTCGAGTAGGTAAACGATAACAAGGATAATTTCTGAAGTGACATGCTATCATAATCTTGATCAATACTATTGTAAAGCATATGAGATGAATGTAGCGATTCGAAGCAATGGTAAAGACAATGAGTAAACAACTGAATCATATAGCAAAGACTTTTCATGAATAATACTTTCAAGACAAGCATCAATAAGACTTGCATAAGAGTTACTCATAAAGCAATAAATTCAAAGTAAAGGCATTGAAGCAACACAAAGGAAGATATAAGTTTCAGCGGTTGCTTTCAACTTCAACATGTATATCTCATGGATAATTGTCAACACAAAGTAATATAACAAGTGCAATAAATAAACATGTTAGAATTAATGCACACAGTTGATACAAGTGTTTGCTTCTGGGATAGAAAGAATAGGTAAACTGACTCAACAATAAAGTAGAAGAATGACCCTTCGCAGAGGGAAGCATGGATTACTATTTTTGTGCTAGAGCTTTTCATTTTAAAAACAAGAAACAATTTTGTCAACGGTAGTAATAAAGCATATGTGTTATGTATAAGATATCTTATAAGTTGCAAGCCTCTTGCATAGTATACCAATAGTGCTCGCACCTTGTCCTAATTAGCTTGGATTAACATGGATTATCATTGCATAGCATATGTTTTAACCAAGTGTCACAAAGGGGTACCTCTATGCCGCCTATACAAAGGTCTAAGGAGAAAGTTCGCATTGGATTTCTCGCTTTTGATTATTCTCAACTTAGACATCCATACCGGGACAACATAGACAACAGATAATGGACTCCTCTTTAATGCATGAGCATTCAACAACAGATAATATTCTCATAAGAGATTGAGGATTAGTGTCCACCATGAATCATGGCTTTAGTTAGCGGCCCAATGTTCTTCTCTAACAATATGCATACTCAAACCATTTGATCATGAAAATCGCCCTTACTTCAGACAAGACGAACATGCATAGCAACTCACATGATATTCAACAAAGGTGTAAAAGTTGATGGCGTCCCCAGAAACATGGTTACCGCTCAACAAGCAACTTATTAAGAAATAAGACACATAAGTACATATTCTTCACCACAATAGTTTTTAAAGCTATTTTTCCCATGAGCTATATATTGTAAAGGCAAAGAATAGAATTTTAAAGGTAGCACTCAAGTAATGTACTTTGGAATGGCAGAGAAATACCATGTAGTAGGTAGGTATGGTGGACACAAATGGCATAGTTTTTGGCTCAAGGATTTGGATGCACGAGAAGAATTCCTCTCAATACAAGGCTAGGCTAGCAAGGTTGTTTGAAGCAAACTCAAGTATAAAACGGTGCAGCAAAAACTCACATATGAACATATTGTAAGTATTATAAGACTTTACATCGTCTCCTTGTTGTTCAAACACCTTAACCAGAAAATATCTAGACTCTAGAGAAACCAATCATGCAAACCAAATTTTAACAAGCTCTATGTAGTTCTTCATTAATAGGTGCAAAGTACATGATGCAAGAGCTTAAACATGATCTATATGAGCACAACAATTGCCAAGTATCAAATTATTCAAGACATTATACCATTTACCACATGCAGCATTTTCTGTTTCCAACCATATAATAATAATTAAGTAGTTCAACCATCGCAATGAACATTAAAGATAAAGCTAAGAACATATGTGTTCATACGAAATAGCGGAGCGTGTCTCTCTCCCAAACAAGGAATGCTAGGATCCGATTTTATTCAAACAAAAACAAAAACAAAAACAAAAACAAACATACGCTCCAAGTAAAGCACATAAGATGTGATGGAATAAAAATATAGTTTCACTAGAGGTGACCTGATAAGTTGTCGATGAAGAACGGATTCCTTGGGCATCCCCAAGCTTAGATGCTTGAGTCTTCTTGAAATATGCAGGGATGAACCACGGGGGCATCCCCAAGCTTAGACTTTTCACTCTTCTTGATCATATTGTATCATCCTCCTCTCTTGACCCTTGAAAACTTCCTCCACACCAAACTCAAAAAAAACTCATTAGAGGGTTAGTGCATAATCAAAAATTCACATGTTCGGAGGTGAAATAATCATTCTTAACACTTCTGAGGCAATGCGAAATAAAAGGCAGAATCTGTCAAAACAGAACAGTCCGTAAAGACGAATTTTTTAGAGGCACTTAACTTGCTCAGATGAAAATGCTCAAATTGAATGAAAGTTGCGTACATATCTGAGGATCACGCACGTAAATTGACAGATTTTTCTGAGTTACCTACAGAGAATCCTACTCAAATTCGTGATAGGAAGAAATCTGTTTCTGCGCAGTAATCCAAATCTAGTATCAACCTTACTATCAAAGACTTTACTTGGCACAACAATGCAATGAAATAAAGATAAGGAGAGGTTGCTACAGTAGTAACAACTTCCAAGACACAACAAAACAGTAGAAAAATAAAAACATGGGTTATCTCCCAAGAAGTTCTTTCTTTATAGCCATTAAGATGGGCTCAACAATTTTAATGATGCACTCACAAGAAATAAGAGTTGAAGCAAAAGAGAGCATCAAGAAGCAAATTCAAAACACATTTAAGCCTAACCCACTTCCTATGAAAAGGAATCTTGTACACAAATAAATTCATGAGGAGCAAAGTGACAAGCATAGGAAGATAAAACACGAGTAACTTCAAGATTCTCAACATAAAGAGGGGAAACTTAATATTATTAAGATGCATATAGCCATGTTTCCCTCTCTCATAATAACTTTCAGTGGCATCATGAGCAAACTCAACAATATAACTATCAAATGAAACATTCTTATCATGAGTCTCATGCATATAATAATTACTACTCCCAACATAAGCATAGTCATTCTTATTAATTGTAGTGGGAGCAAATTCAACAAAGTAGCTATCATCAAATATAGGGGGCATATTGTAATCATAATTAGATTTATCCTCCATAGTAGACGGCACCAAAATACCACTATCATTATAATCATCATAAATAGGAGGCAAAGTATCATCAAAGAAAATTTTCTCCTCAATGCTTGGGGGACTAAAAATATCATGCTCATCAAAACCAGCTTCCCCAAGCTTAGAATTTTCCATAGTATTAGCAACAATGGTGTTCAAAGCGTTCATACTAATATCATTGCTACTAGCATGCAAATAAGGTTCCATAGGTTTTATAATTTTCGCATCAAACAATCCATGTCTTAACTCAGGAAATAGAATAAGAAGCTCATTGTTATTTTCCATTATGCCTAACTAGTGAACAAGAAACAAAAAGATGCAATTGCAGGATCTAAAGGAAATAGTTTCGAGCACTCACACACCGGCAACAATGCTAGGAAATAGCTTAGTAGTCGGAGGATGTGAATACCTTTTACCTTACCTCCCCGGCAACGGCGCCAGAAAATAGCTTGATGTCTACGCACGCTTCTATTCCCGTAGACAGTGTTGGGCCTCCAAGAGCGAGAGGTTTGTAGAACAGCGGCAAGTTTCCCTTAAGTGAATCACCCAAGGTTTATCGAACTCAGGGAGGTAGAGGACAAAGATATCCCTCTCAAGCAACCCTGCAATCACGATACAAGAGGTCTCTTGTGTCCCCAACACACCCAATACACTTGTCATATGTATAGGTGCACTAGTTCGGCGAAGAGATAGTGAAATACAAGTGGTATGGATGTATATGAGCAGTAGTAACGACGCCAGAAAAGTGCTTGCTGGCATGCAGTTGATGGTAGTAATATTGCAGGAAGTAAAGATGCAGTAAAACAGTAAATAAGCGATGATTGCAGTATTTGGAAACAAGGCCTAGGGATCATACTTTCACTAGTGGACACTCTCAACATTGATCACATAATAAAACCACTCTACACTCTCTTGTTGGATGACAAACACCATTAATTGTGTAGGGCTACAAGAGCACCTCAATGCCGGAGTTAACAAGCTCCACAACATTCGATGTTCATATTTAAATAACCTTAGAGTGCATGATAGACCAACGCAATTATACCGAGTACTAACATAGCATGCACATCGTCACCGACAGGACTATGAAAGGAGGAATAGATCACATCAATACTATCATAGTAATAGTTAACTCCATAATCTACAAGAGATTACAATCATAAACTACGCCAAGTACTACATGATGCACACACTTGTCACCATTACATCATGAAGGAGGAATAGAATACTTTAATAACATCACTAGAGTAGCACATAGATGATATTCAACTAGATCACAAAGCTCATGATCACATAAAGATCACATGGGAGAGAGAGATGAACCACATAGCTACGGTACAACCCTTAGCCTCGGGGAAGAACTACTCCCTCCTCATCATGGGAGACAGCAGCGTTGATGAAGATGGCGGTGGTTGATGCGCGTATAATTGACACGTCCGTTGGGAACCCCAAGAGGAAGGTGTGATGCGCACAGCAGTAAGTTTTCCCTCAGAAAGAAACCAAGGTTTATCGAACCAGGAGGAGCCAAGAAGCACGCTGAAGGTTGATGGTGGCGGAATGTAATGCGGCGCAACACCAGGGATTCCGGCGCCAACGTGGAACCTGCACAACACAACCAAAGTACTTTGCCCCAACGAAACAGTGAGGTTGTCAATCTCACCGGCTTGCTGTAACAAAGGATTAACCGTATTGTGTGGAAGATGATTGTTTGCAGAGAACAGTAAAACAAGTATTGCAGTTGAGTGTATGCGATGTAAAGAATAGGACCGGGGTCCACAGTTCACTAGAGGTGTCTCTCCCATAAGATAAAAGCATGTTGGGTGAACAAATTACAGTCGGGCAATTGACAAATAGAGAGGGCATAACAATGCACATACATGTCATGATAAATATAGTGAGATTTAATTGGGCATTACGACAAAGTACATAGACCGCTATCCAGCATGCATCTATGCCTAAAAAGTCCACCTTCAGGTTATCATCCGAACCCCTTCCAGTATTAAGTCGTGATACGTCTCCGACGTATCGATAATTTCTTATGTTCCATGCCATATTATTGATGATACCTACATGTTTTATGCACACTTTATGTCATATTCGTGCATTTTCTGGAACTAACCTATTAACAAGATGCCGAAGTGCCGATTGCTTGTTTTCTCGCTGTTTTTGGTTTCAGAAATCCTAGTAACGAAATATTCTCGGAATTGGACGAAACGAAGACCCGGGGGCCTATTTTGCCACGAACCTTCCGGAAGACCGAAGAGCATACGAAGTGGGGCCACGAGGTGGCCAAACCACAAGGCGGCGCGGCCAAGGGGGCCCGCGCCGCCCTGTGGTGTGGGCCCCTCGTCGCCCCCGACTCTGCCCTTCCGCCTACTTAAAGCCTCCGTCGCGAAACCCCCGATGCGAAAAACCACGATACGGAAAACCTTGCGAGACGCCGCCGCCGCCGATCCCATCTCGGGGGATTCGGGAGATCTCCTCCGGCACCCGCCGGAGAGGGGGTTCATCTCCCGGAGGACTCTACACCGCCATGGTCGCCTCCGGAGTGATGAGTGAGTAGTTCACCCCTGGACTATGGGTCCATAGCAGTAGCTAGATGGTTGTCTTCTCCTCATTGTGCTTCATTGTTGGATCTTGTGAGCTGCCTAACATGATCAAGATCATCTATCCGTAATACTCTATGTTGTGTTTGTCGGGATCCGATGGATAGAGAATACCATGTTATGTTAATTATCAAGTTATTACATATGTGTTGTTTATGATCTTGCATGCTCTCCGTTACTAGTAGAGGCTCTGGCCAAGTTTTTGCTCTTAACTCCAAGAGGGAGTATTTATGCTCGATAGTGGGTTCATGCTTGCATTGACACCTGGGACAGGATGAGAAAGTTCTAAGGTTGTGTTGTGTTGTTGCCACTAGGGATAAAACATTGGCGCTATGTCCGAGGATGTAGTTGTTGATTACATTACGCACCATACTTAATGCAATTGTCCGTTGCTTTGCAACTTAATACTGGAAGGGGTTCGGACGATAACCTGAAGGTGGACTTTATAGGCATAGATGCAGTTGGATGGCGGTCTATGTACTTTGTCGTAATGCCCAATTAAATCTCACTGTACTTATCATGACATGTATGTGCATTGCTATGCCCTCTCTATTTGTCAATTGCCCGACTGTAATTTGTTCACCCAACATGCTTTTATCTTATGGGAGAGACACCTCTAGTGAACTGTGGACCCCGGTCCATTCTTTAATACTTGAAATACAAATCTCGCTGCAATACTTGTTTTTACTGTTTTCTCTGCAAACAATCATCTTCCACACAATTCGGTTAATCCTTTGTTACAGCAAGCCGATGAGATTGACAACCTCACTGTTTCGTTGGGGCAAAGTACTTTGGTTGTGTTGTGCAGGTTCCACGTTGGCGCGGAATCCCTGGTGTTGCGCCGCACTACATCCCGCCGCCATCAACCTTCAACGTGCTTCTTGGCTCCTCCTGGTTCGATAAACCTTGGTTTCTTTCGAGGGAAAACTTGCTGCTGTGCGCATCATACCTTCCTCTTGGGGTTGCCCAACGAACGTGTGAAATACACGCCATCAAGCATATTTTCACGGCGCCGTTGTCGGGAGATCAAGACACGCTGCAAGGGGAGTCTCCACTTCTCAATCTCTTTACTTTGTTTTTGTCTTGCTTTATTTTATTTACTACTTTGTTTGCTGCATAATATCAAAACATAAAAAAATTAGTTGCTAGTTTTACTTTATTTACTATCTTGTTTGCTATATCAAAAACACAAAAAAATTAGTTTACTTGCATTTACTTTATCTAGTTTGCTTTATTTACTACTTGCTAAAATGGCCACCCCTGAAAATACTAAGTTGTGTGACTTCACTAGCACAAATAATAATGATTTCTTATGCACACCTATTGCTCCACCTGCTACTACAGCAGAATTCTTTGAAATTAAACCTGCTTTACTGAATCTTGTTATGAGAGAGCAATTTTCTGGTGTTAGTTCCGATGATGCTGCTTGCCCATCTCAATAATTTTGTTGAACTATGTGAAATGCAAAAGTATAAAGATGTAGATGGTGACATTATAAAATTAAAATTGTTTCCTTTCTCATTAAGAGGAAGAGCTAAAGATTGGTTGCTATCTCTCGCCTAAGAATAGTATTGATTCATGGACTAAATGCAAGGATGCTTTTATTGGTAGATATTATCCCCCTGCTAAAATTATATCTTTGAGGAGTAGCATAATGAATTTTAAACAATTGGATAATGAACATGTTGCTCAAGCTTGGGAAAGAATGAAATCTTTGGTTAAAAATTGCCCAACCCATGGATCGACTACTTGGATGATCATCCAAACCTTCTATGCGGGACTAAATTTTTCTTCACGGAATTTATTGGATTCAGCTGCTGGAGGTACCTTTATGTCCATCACTCTTGGTGAAGCAACAAAGCTTCTTGATAATATGATGGTTAATTACTCTGAATGGCACACGGAAAGAGCTCCACAAGGTAAGAAGGTAAATTCGTTTGAAGAATCCTCTTCCTTGAATGATAAGGTTGATGCTATTATGTCTATGCTTGCGAATGATAGGACTAATGTTGATCCTAATAATGTTCCGTTAGCTTCATTGGTTGCCCAAGAAGAACATGTTGATGTAAACTTCATTAAAAATAATAATTTCAACAACAATGCTTATCGGAACAATTCTAGTAATAACTATAGGCCATATCCTTATAATAATGGTAACGGTTATGCTAATTCTTATGGGAATTCTTACAACAATAATAGGAATACACCCCCTGGACTTGAAGCTATGCTTAAAGAATTTATTAGTACACAAAGCTTGCCTTTAACAAATCTGTTGAGGAAAAGCTCAATAAAATTGATATTCTTGTTTCTAGAGTTGATAGTCTTGCCTCTGATGTTGATCTTTGAAATAGAAAGTTATGCCTAATAGGGATATTGAAAATAAAATTGTTACTACAGCAAATGCCATCCAAGTTAGAATTAATGAGAATATAAGATTAATGGCTGAACTGCGTGCTAGGTGGGATAGAGAAGAAAATGAAAAACTAGCTAAAGAGGAAAATGTAGCTAAAGTTTGGACTATTACCACCACTAGCAATGCTAATAATTTACATGTTGCTGCACCTCCTACTATCAATGGTAAAATAATTGGTGTTGGCAATGCTTCTACTCCTAGTGTAAAGCGCGCAAAATTACCCGAAACTGCTAAAGCTACTGAAGCCGCTCTGTGATAAAACTCGCTGAAATTTTTTCCAACCTTGGGGATGATAATCCCATTGCTTTAGATTGTAATGATTTAGATTTTGATGATTGCCACATCTCTGAAGTTATAAAGTTCTTACAAAAACTTGCTAAGAGTCCCAATGCTAGCGCTATAAACTTGGCTTTCACAAAACATATTACAAATGCTCTCATAAAAGCTAGAGAAGAGAAACTAAAACTTGAAACTTGTATTCCTAGAAAGCTAGAGGATGGTTGGGAGCCCATAATTAAAATGAGAGTCAAAGATTTTGATTGTAATGCTTTATGTGATCTTGGTGCAAGTATTTCAGTTATGCCTAAAAAAGTCTATGATATGCTTGACTTGCCACCATTGAAGAATTGTTATTTGGATGTTAATCTCGCTGATAATGCTAAAAAGAAACCTTTGGGGAAAGTTGATAATGTTCATATTATGGTTAACAATAACCTTGTCCCCGTTGATTTTGTTGTCTTGGATATTGAATGCAATGCATCTTGCCCCATTATATTGGGAAGACCTTTTCTTGAACCGTTGGTGCTACTATTGATATGAAGGAAGGTAATATTAAATATCAATTTCCTCTCAAGAAAGGTATGGAACACTTCCCTAGAAAGAGAATGAAGTTACCTTATGATTCTATTATTAGGACAAATTATGATGTTGATGCTTCATCTTTTGATGTTACTTGAGTTACACTTTCTGCGCCTAGCTGAAAGGCGTTAAAGAAAAGCGCTTATGGGAGACAACCCATGTTTTTACTACAGTATTTTTCTTTTATATTTGAGTCTTGGAAGTTGTTTACTACTGTAGCAACCTCTCCTTATCTTAGTTTTGAGTTTTGTTGTGCCAAGTAAAATCTTTGATAGTAAAGTAAGTACTAGATTTGGATTACTGCGCAGTTCCAGATTTCTTTGTTGTCACGAATCTGGGTCTACCTCCCTGTAGGTAGCTCAGAAAATTAAGCCAATTTACGTGCATGATTCTCAGATATGTACGCAACTTTCATTCAATTTGAGCATTTTCATTTGAGCAAGTCTGGTGGCCTAATAAAATCCATCTTTACGGACTGTTTTGTTTTGACAGATTCTGCCTCTTATTTCGCATTGCCTCTTTCGCTATGTTGGATGAATTTCTTTGATCCATTAATGTCCAGTAGCTTTATGCAATGTCCAGAAGTGTTAAAAATGATTGTGTCACCTCTGAACATGTGAATTTTTATTATGCACTAACTCTCTAATGAGTTGTTTCGAGTTTGGTGTGGAGGAAGTTTTCAAGGATCAAGAGAGGAGTATGATGCAATATGATCAAGGAGAGTGAAAGCTCTAAGCTTGGGGATGCCCCCGTGGTTCACCCCTGCATATTCTAAGAAGACTCAAGCGTCTAAGCTTGGGGATTCCCAAGGCATCCCCTTCTTCATCGACAACATTATCAGGTTCCTCCCCTGAAACTATATTTTTATTCCGTCACATCTTATGCACTTTGCTTGGAGCGTCGGTTTGTTTTTGTTTTTGTTTTGTTTGAATAAAATGGATCCTAGCATTCACTTTGTGGGAGAGAGACACGCTCCGCTGTAGCATATGGACAAATATGTCCTTAGGCTCTACTCATAGTATTCATGGCGAAGTTTCATCTTCGTTAAATTGTTATATGGTTGGAATTGGAAAATGCTACATGTAGTAACTCTAAAATGTCTTGGATAATTTGATACTTGGCAATTGTTGTGCTCATGTTTAAGCTCTTGCATCATATACTTTGCACCCATTAATGAAGAAATACTTAGAGCTTGCTAATTTGGTTTGCATATTTGGTTTCTCTGGAGTCTAGATAACATCTAGTATTGAGTTTTGAACAACAAGGAAGACGGTTTAGAGTCTTATAATGTTTACAATATGTCTTTTATGTGAGTTTTGCTGCACCGTTCATCCTTGTGTTTGTTTCAAATAACCTTGCTAGCCTAAACCTTGTATCGAGAGGGAATACTTCTCATGCATCCAAAATCCTTGAGCCAACCACTATGCCATTTGTGTCCACCATACCTACCTACTACATGGTATTTATCCGCCATTCCAAAGTAAATTGCTTGAGTGCTACCTTTAAAATTCCATCATTCACCTTTGCAATATATAGCTCATGGGACAAATAGCTTAAAAACTATTGTGGTATTGAATATGTACTTATGCACTTTATCTCTTATTAAGTTGCTTGTTGTGCGATAACCATGTTTCTGGGGACGCCATCAACTATTTCTTGTTGAATATCATGTGAGTTGCTATGCATGTCCGTCTTGTCTGAAGTAAGAGAGATCTACCACCTTAATGGTTGGAGCATGCATATTGTTAGAGAAGAGCATTGGGCCGCTAACTAAAGCCATGATTCATGGTGGAAGTTTCAGTTTTGGACACATATCCTCAATCTCATATGAGAATAATAATTGTTGCCACATGCTTATGCATTAAAGAGGAGTCCATTATCTGTTGTCCATGTTGTCCCGGTATGGATGTCTAAGTTGAGAATAATCAAAAGCGAGAAATCCAAAATGCGAGCTTTCTCCTTAGACCTTTGTATAGGCGGCATGGAGGTACCCCATTGTGACACTTGGTTAAAACATGTGCATTGCAAAGATCCGGTAGTCCAAGCTAATTAGGACAAGGTGCGGGCACTATTAGTATACTATGCATGAGGCTTGCAACTTGTAAGATATAATTTACATAACTCATATGCTTTATTACTACCGTTGACAAAATTGTTTCATGTTTTCAAAATAAAAGCTCTAGCACAAATATAGCAATCGATGCTTTCCTCTTTGAAGGACCATTCTCTTTACTTTTATGTTGAGTCAGTTCACCTATCTCTCTCCACCTCAAGAAGCAAACACTTGTGTGAACTGTGCATTGATTCCTACATACTTGCATATTGCACTTATTATATTACTCTATGTTGACAATTATCCATGAGATATATATGTTACAAGTTGAAAGCAACCGCTGAAACTTAATCTTCCTTTGTGTTGCTTCAATACCTTTACTTTGATTTATTGCTTTATGAGTTAACTCTTATGCAAGACTTATTGATGCTTGTCTTGAAGCACTATTCATGAAAAGTCTTTGCTTTATGATTCACTTGTTTAGTCATGTCATTACCATTGTTTTGATCGCTGCATTCATTACATATGTTTACAAATAGTATGATCAAGGTTATGATGGCATGTCACTTCAGAAATTATCTTTGTTATCGTTTTACCTGCTCGGGACGA
>NC_061508.1:21340513-21356567 GCF_022539505.1 Lolium rigidum
ACAAACCCTAGTTTTCATAATCGTCGAGTACTTTTCGGCTGAAACCTTCGAGATCTACTTGCCCTCTACTTCTAACTAAACCCTAGCCTATAACCCGTAGGCATTGACAAGTTGATACCTTATCACCTAGAGAGACTTCTATTTTTATTTTTTAATTAACATCAAAAGGTTTCTGTGCGTCGTGGACTCCGTGGCTACAGGTGACGAAATCTAGGCAGAAACCAAGCACGCCATGTAAAACGGATATACCTAGACCAAGAAACCTATATTCGACAAGGGAAGAAGTTATCGCCACGCGACGAGACCGTCTCCTTGCCGTCCACGAGTCTTGTCGGACGGCCGCGATCGGTCCTGATACGTACGGACCTCCTTACCATATAAACGACCGGCGCCCACACCTTGGACTACTCATACTATTTGCCTCGCTAGACAGATATCGCTTGCTGGCCTCGAAGGTATCGAAACCTAGAACGAGAGCAGCCGGCGAACCACCGCTTCGACATGGGCCTCCAGGTGAACAAGAAATTCTCTTCCAGCTCGATCGTGTTCCTCTCTGTGCTTTGCTGATATTCATGTATCTCAGTACCCCTCGTTTCTTCATAGATTGAGCGAACGAACGATCGATCCCGTATGTTGGAGTAAATTTTAGTAAGGAAATCCTCCATGTTAACTGGAAATTCTTGGATGTGTTCTGGGGGTTCGGTATCCGATCGATCTACCCGCGAATTGCTGGTGCAGAATTTAGGAGTGCAAGTAATTATTCCGGGCCTATTGGCTTTTGTGTGGTTCAGGTTTTAGAGCCCTGCAGAATCGACTGTAGTTCTCAGCTTTGTTGTCTGAATCCTCTTCCGATATTTCTGCAGATCACTGTCACTGGTTCAGCTTATACTAGTATCTAGCTAAATATTGATCCTTTTTTCTAGAATACGCTAACGATTGCTCCTCGATCTTCATACATATATTGGGGAAAATTTAACTACCAGCGAGTTTAGGATCAATCGGGTCAGAATGCTTTGTTTGACAGTTCTTTCTTCAGGAGGAGTTCGAGGAGTACGCGGAGAAGGCCAAGACGTTGCCTGACTCAACGACCAACGAAAACAAGCTGTGCCTCTATGGCCTCTTCAAGCAGGCCACCGTCGGCCCCGTCAACACCGGTACGCACGAGCCTTTCTTTCTAGTCTTGAGTATATGATGACCAAATCTTGAATTTTGTTGCAAATGCACAAGCAGTGGATAAGATTGGTTGATGATCGTGGATGCATAGTTGGTTAGCCTACTTAAATACTATATGTCTTTTTATGGCGAAAATCATTAGCACTCGAGATTTCCAATGATTTTCGGGTCTGTATAATCCTTCAATCTCCAAGGAAGAAAGTGAGATACTTACAACTCTGCTCCACTTTAAGGAAACCAACCACCCATTCACACTGCTTCAACTTGCTTCACTGCAATACATCGTCACTGTCGATTTATCACTCCTAACTACTCATGTCTCGTCTTTCAGCCCGTCCCGGCTTCTTTGACATGGCCGGCAAGGCCAAATGGGATGCTTGGAAGGCTGTGGAAGGTTTGCAAATTTCTCAATTCTTCTCTTTTCTTCAATTCATTAAACCATATACTTTACGTTCATTTTGCGCCAACACAAGACTTACACATATTCAAATAATTCTATGACAATTTGCTGCAGCAAAATCCAAGGAGGAAGCAATGACGGACTACATCACCAAGGTGAAGCAGCTGCTGGAGGAGGCAGCTACTGCCGGTGCATCCACTTCTTAGGCTAAGGCTACGAGCTACGAAGGACACAACCTACCTATTTTATCACATATATATGAGCTGCGAGTAAATAATAACAGTTATTAGTTGTTGCTATTTGTCAAGATTACTGTTCCTGGTGTGAACAAATAATTATATTTCGTGATTAGATCATATTACTATGGTTTGAAAAGGTTCTGCTTTATTAAGCATTCTGATAGATGAGATACTCCATTACACTACTCGGAAATCCAATTTGGCTCAAGGTGTATACACACTCGTTGTAAAAAAACAGATTTAAAAATTCCAAAAGAAAATCTAAAAGTGTTTCATGTGTAAATCCGGACATTATGTATGCACACAAACTTTCTGGAAATAAGAACTTTTTGTTTGCACACGAACACATCCTTGTGTACCTGCAGCACCGGTGGTGATACACCACATCCTTTTTATGCCAGCTGAAAGCGCGATATGCAGGACAGTTTAGCCGACCTTTTTTATAAAGAAGCCCATGCATGTTTCTCTCAAGAGGAACCCATTGGACGTTTCGGAAACTATGAGCTGAGCTAGGCTGGTTCGACTGCTCCTAACTCGGTTATCAATCTGCAAACAAAATATATGTGAAATCGCTAAAAACGGGACAAGGGTTTGAGGAGATAAAAAGATGTGTTGATAGCGGAAATTCAAAACGGAACTCGGGTCCGGATGATCCCTATATCTGGACCAACGCCGGCCGTCCCGTTCGACTGCCCTTCACCTCAAACAATGGACCCAACTCATTTACTTCGTCGTATTCCTCTCTATCTTTCGAATTTCTGCACGCTGTATTTGCACGTAATAACAGACTGTAACGGATCCCAAGACAACATTCAATGGTCAAGATATAGGGATCATATGGCCCCATGTTCCAAAACGCCCCTCCCTTTCTTAACTAGTAATGTAACTCGTGTGTTTGTTCAGCTAAATATCTTACAAAGTGTTATACATTTCATTTTCTACGGAACTGTAATCTCAAATAGGCTTTTTTACATATTTTGTACGGAACTGTAATTGTTAGTACTACTACAAGAAATACATGAAGAATAAGGTACTATTGTTTTCATGTGACCGTCATTTTTTTTGTTATATTCTTGTCCGTATTAAGGAATCCTAGAATTCTCGTATCTGAGAATCCTTAGTACTCCCTCCGATTTATAATATTTGCCACTTGATGTATATACATCTATATTATGGCAATTAATATGGGTCGGAGGGAGTATCATATTCCGACCTTTAGACAATTAACATCGCAATGTTCTCAGTATGCCTAAGTTTTATCTTTTCTTTTTTGACGTTTTTAACTGAGTTGCTACGTTGTGCAAACCGCACATGCACTACCGAAGCCGTGTGTTGGTATGTGCCTTCACTTTAGCAACCTAAGTTTTATCTGACCTTCATAGTGTTGAATGTAGATGGGTTGCAGCCCAGTAAGGCAGCCCATGTAGTCTACAATTCCTGAAATCTCAAGGCCCATCACGTTGACAGCTTGGGACAGCCTTGGGGGACAAAGTTTAGTCCCACATTGCTAGTTGGGAGAGAGTTGGAGTGGTATATAAGGGCTGCTGTTCAAGTCATTCCAAGTGAGTGAGAATAGAAGGAGCCCTCGCGCACTCCTCCTCCTCCGCCCGCCCCGCCTCGCCTCGTCACGCACGTCGCATTTCGTGACTCGAGTTCGAGTTCGAGTTCGAGACACACTCAAGGAAGCCCAAATTTTTTGCTTGGTGCCGGCCTGCATGTGCATGTTCGCCGCGTGTCCCTGGCTTCCTACGCGTGGCAACGCGGTCGGGGCGGCTCTCCTCCCAGGCTATACAAGGAGACCGATCAGATTTGGAAAACGGTACTCTTAGATCTCTCTCTCGCGAAGTTCCTTTTGCTGTGCTACTCTCTAGTCTTCCCCATCCCGGCGACTGCGTGCACAGCCGTCCGGGAGAGCAGGCCTCCGAAACTCCGTCCGTTGAGATCCTGCACCGGGAGACGGGCGATAAGGTTTTTGGGGAGCGTCTCGGCGCGATCGCTCGCTGCTGTTCGTCTTCTTCATCGACGGTTCGGCTGCTTCATCGACAGATCCGACTACACCATGGGCGACATCAACAACTCCCATGGTGGTGGTGGTGGTGCTGCTGGTGCGACCTTCCCGGTCGCGATGTATGTGCTTTTCCTCTCCTACCTTGCACTGCTACTTGTTCCATGTTCAGATCTGATGCATGTGCTTAGTCTGATGTGCGTGGTTAAGTATGCTTGTGCATCTGTAATCTTGCTTTCGGTAATTAAACTCACACGAAAATTGCCTAATAATCCAACAATCCAAAAACCTTATATGCATAGGCAATTTTCACCGTCTGGTTTTGCTGCTGCGCTCAAACCGAGCCCTTTTACGGGTTCTCATTTCGAGAGATGTGACGTGGGCATTACCCTTCGGGTAACCGATATTGCCCTACCCTATATTTCCTAGTTGGAGGCCCATGAAGGCACTCGACGGCGAGATGGGAAGATTCCTTGAAGTACAAGACGCGGAAGGAGCCGAACAAGGAAGGCTTAGAGATAGATCTACTGTAAACCTAGTCGTACTCGATTAGATCTCTTGAGACCTAGCCTCCTATATAAAGGCCAGGAGAGGGGCTGTCGAGGAAACACGATCAACCTTAGCAATCTTAGCCAACAGAAGCTTAAAGCTAGGTCACCTTAACGCTTAGCCATCTCGACGAGATCTCAGCCGAATTATTCGGCACCCCATTGTAACCCATTATCATCATAATCAAGAACAGACAGGCAGGACGTAAGGGTTTTACCTCATCGAGGGCCCCGAACCTGGGTAAATCGCTCTCCCCGCTTGTCTGTGAACCGATGTCTCGTGTCAGCTTGCAGGATTCCGTCAACCCTAAGCCCCTATCGGAGGGCATTGCCGAGGAGCACCCTCGACAATTGGCGCCGTCTGTGGGAACCCTGTCGGCACAAGGCAGGTCATCGGCAGTACCAGTCACGTCCGCGGCGTTCTTACTCGAGTCACCGACACCAGCAGAACCAAGAGACTCGATCCGTTGTAGGTCCTTCGAGTTCGTGCCGCACCGCGAAACACTTCACCCGATCCCTGCGAGATCATTTTGCGATATGGGTGCTACTTTCGGCGGTGTCCACTTCATCATCGACTCTGGAGGTTTTCTTCGCCTCCCTAGGGACGAAGCATCTGACCCGAAGGTCGCGACTTCGGAAGGCGTTCCTCAAACAGCAGTCCTAAAAGTTCCACCCAGGAGCATACAAGAGAGCAACCGAGGAGGTTTCAACGTCATGGCAGGACAGAGGAAGAGACGAAAGGGCTCGCACCGTGAGGAGGAAGGGGGAGCGGCAGCACATCTTCGCCAGCTCGAACAAGGATGCCACAACACGTCATCAATCAGGGGACGCACCCGTTCTCCGCACCTTTCGGCTACGGAGCAACTCGAGGCGCCATGTTACCTCCACTCCTACATTGATCCAAAGGATGGTCGAGAGAAATCCAGCCACCTGTTGAGGAACTGTCGACACTTCCTGGAGATTCGACAGTTCTGTGATGATCTTAGAGCCGAAGCTATATCAAGAGTCCACATGATGGAGAAGAGAGCAAGGTCTTACGGCCATCCGCCAGAACCATATGTACCAGAGCCATACGAACCAATGGAAAGAGACGAGTATGCACCAGCCGAAGCATTCCCAGAGCCACGCGGGCAGGTCAACATGATCCATAAAACCAGCTTTTCGAAGAGGGAAATCAAGAAGTTCTCGCGAGAAGTGAAGTATGCAGTAAGTGGCTATGGTTGACACACCCGAATTCATCGACCGGTCGGAGCAAAGCATCTCCTTCGACGAGACGAGATCACCCGAAAGCCGTCCCTAGACCAGGTCATGCAGCCCTTGTCCTTGAGGCGCAGATTGGAGGGTACAATGTGAGCAAAGTATTCATGGATGGAGGAAGTGGCTTGAACCTATTATTCGCCAACACAATGAGAGCAATGGGTTGATACGTCTCCGACGTATCGATAATTTCTTATGTTCTATGCCATATTATTGATGATACCTACATGTTTTATGCACACTTTATGTCATATTCGTGCATTTTCTGGAACTAACCTATTAACAAGATGCCGAAGAGCCAGTTGCTGTTTTCTGCTGTTTTTGGTTTCAGAAATCCTAATAACGAAATATTTCTCGGAATTGGACGAAATCAAGACCCAGGGCCCTATTTTGCCACGAACCTTCCAGAAGACCGAAAGTGATACGAAGTGGGGCCACGAGGGGCTGCCACCATAGGGCGGCGCGGCCCAGCCCTTGGCCGCGCCGACCTGTGGTGTGGGGCCCCCGTGTGGCCCCTCACGTTGCCCTTCCGCCTACTTAAAGCCTCCGTCGCGAAACCCCTGATGCGAAAAACCACGATACGGAAAACCTTCCACAGACGCCGCCGCCGCCAATCCCATCTCGGGGGATTACGGAGATCTCCTCCGGCACCCTGCCGGAGAGGGGATTCATCTCCGGAGGACTCTACACCGCCATGGTCGCCTCCGGAGTGATGAGTGAGTAGTTCACCCCTGGACTATGGGTCCATAGCAGTAGCTAGATGGTTGTCTTCTCCTCATTGTGCTTCATTGTTGGATCTTGTGAGCTGCCTAACATGATCAAGATCATCTATCCGTAATACTCTATGTTGTGTTTGTCGGGATCCGATGGATAGAGAATACCATGTTATGTTAATTATCAAGTTATTACATATGTGTTGTTTATGATCTTGCATGCTCTCCGTTATTAGTAGAGGCTCGGCCAAGTTTTTACTCTTAACTCCAAGAGGGAGTATTTATGCTCGATAGTGGGTTCATGCCCGCATTGACACACGGGACAGAGTGACGAAAGTTCTAAGGTTGTGTTGTGATGTTGCCACTAGGGATAAAACATTGGCGCTATGTCCGAGGATGTAGTTGTTGATTACATTACGCACCATACTTAATGCAATTGTCCGTTGCTTTGCAACTTAATACCGGAAGGGGTTCGGACGATAACTCTGAAGGTGGACTTTTTAGGCATAGATGCAGTTGGATGGCGGTCTATGTACTTTGTCGTAATGCCCAATTAAATCTCACTATACTTATCATGACATGTATGTGCATTGTTATGCCCTCTCTATTTGTCAATTGCCCGACCGTAATTTGTTCACCCAACATGCTTTTATCTTATGGGAGAGACACCTCTAGTGAACTCGTGGACCCCGGTCCATTCTTTTAATACTCGAAATACAAATCTGCTTGCAATACTTGTTTTTACTGTTTTCTCTCGCAAACAATCATCTTCCACACAATACGGTTAATCCTTTGTTACAGACAAGCCGGTGAGATTGACAACCTCACCGTTTCGTTGGGGCAAAGTACTTTGGTTGTGTTGTGCAGGTTCCACGTTGGGGCCGGAATCTCTGGTGTTGCGCCGCACTACATCCCGCTGCCATCAACCTTCAACGTGCTTCTTGGCTCCTCCTGGTTCGATAAACCTTGGTTTCTTTTCGAGGGAAAACTTGCTGTCTGTGCGCATCATACCTTCCTCTTGGGGTTCCCAACGAACGTGTGAAATACACGCCATCAAGCATATTTTCTGGCGCCGTTGCCGGGGAGATCAAGACACGCTGCAAGGGGAGTCTCCACTTCCCAACTTCTTTACTTTGTTTTTGTCTTGCTTTATTTTATTTACTACTTTGTTTGCTGCATTATATCAAAACACAAAAAAATTAGTTACTTGTTTACTTTACTTAATATCATGCATGTTTTTATTTCACTAGTTAAGCATAATGGAAAACAACAAAAATATGAGAGATCTTTATGAACTTTATCTTGAATTAGGACCTGATGTGTTTGAAGAGAGAATTAAAAAACCCATGGAACTTTATATGCATGCTAATGGGAATGCTATTACTATGGATGCTTTGAACGCCATTGTTGCTAATGCTATGGAAAATTCTAAGCTTGGGGAGGCTGGCTCTGATGAGCATGATCTTTTTAGTCCCCCAAGCATTGAGGAGAAAATTTTCTTTTATGATTACAATATGCCTCCTATATATGATGATAGCCACTTTGTTGAATTTGCTCCCACTACAACTAATAAAATTGATTATGCTTACGTGGAGAGTAATAATTTTATGCATGAGACTCATGATAAGAATGCTTTATGTGATAGTTACATTGTTGAGTTTGCTCATGATACTACTGAAAATTATTATGAGAGAGGAAAATATGGTTGTAGAAATTTTCATGTTACTAAAACACCTCCCTATGTGCTGAAATTTTTGAAGCTACACTTGTTTTATCTTCCTATGCTTGTTACTTTGCTCTTCATAAACTTGTTTATTTACAAGATTCCTATGCATAGGAAGCATTTTAGACTTAAATGTGTTTTGAATTTGCCTCTTGATGCTCTCTTTTGCTTCAAATACTATTTCTTGCGAGTGCATCATTAAAGCTGCTGAGCCCATCTTAATGGCTATAAAGAAAGAACTTCTTGGGAGATAACCCATGTGTTATTTTACTACAGTATTTTTGTTTTATATTTGAGTCTTGGAAGTTGTTTACTACTGTAGCAACCTCTCCTTATCTTAGTTTTATGTTTTTTTGTGCCAAGTAAAGTCTTTGATAGTAAAGTAAGTACTAGATTTGGATTACTGCGCAGTTCCAGCATTTCTTTGCTGTCACGAATCTGGGTCTACCTCCCTGTAGGAAGCTCAGAAAATTAAGCCAATTTACGTGCATGATCCTCAGATATGTACGCAACTTTCATTCAATTTGGGCATTTTCATTTTAGCAAGTCTGGTGGCCTAATAAAATCCATCTTTACGGACTGTTCTGTTTTGACAGATTCTGCCTTTTTATTTCGCATTGCCTCTTTCGCTATGTTGGATGAATTTCTTTTATCTATTAATGTCCAGTAGCTTTATGCAATGTCCAGAAGTGTTAATAATGATTGTGTCACCTCTGAACATGTTAATTTTTATTGTGCACTAACCCTCTAATGAGTTGTTTCGAGTTTGGTGTGGAGGAAGTTTTCAAGGATCAAGAGAGGAGTATGATGCAATATGATCAAGGAGAGTGAAAGCTCTAAGCTTGGGGATGCCCCGGTGGTTCACCCCTGCATATTCTAAGAAGACTCAAGTGTCTAAGCTTGGGGATGCCCAAGGCATCCCCTTCTTCATCGACAACATTATCCGGTTCCTCCCCTGAAACTATATTTTTATTCCGTCACATCTTATGCACTTTGCTTGGAGCGTCGGTTTGTTTTTGTTTTTGTTTTGTTTGAATAAAATGGATCCTAGCATTCACTTTATGGGAGAGAGACACGCTCCGTTGTAGCATATGGACAAGTATGTCCTTAGGCTCTACTCATAGTATTCATGGCGAAGTTTCTTCTTCGTTAAATTGTTATATGGTTGGAATTGGAAAATGCTACATGTAGTAACTCTAAAATGCCTTGGATAATTTGATGCTTGGAAATTGTTGAGCTCATGATTAAGCTCTTGCATCATATACTTTGCACCTATTAATGAAGAAACACTTAGAGCTTGCTAATTTGGTTTGCATATTTGGTTCCTCTAGAGTCTAGATAATATCTAGTATTGAGTTTTGAACAACAAGGAAGACGGTGTAGAGTCTTATAATGTTTACAATATGTCTTTTATGTGAGCTTTGCTGCACCGTTCATCCTTGTGTTTGTTTCAAATAACCTTGCTAGCCTAAACCTTGTATCGAGAGGGAATACTTCTCATGCATCTAAAATCCTTGAGCCAACCACTATGCCATTTGTGTCCACCATACCTACCTACTACATGGTATTTATCCGCCATTCCAAAGTAAATTGCTTGAGTGCTACCTTTAAAATTCCATCATTCACCTTTGCAATATATAGCTCATGGGACAAATAGCTTAAAACTATTGTGGTATTGAATATGTACTTATGCACTTTATCTCTTATTAAGTTGCTTGTTGTGCGATAACCATGCTTCAGGGACGCCATCAACTATTCTTTGTTGAATATCATGTGAGTTGCTATGCATGTCCGTCTTGTCTGAAGTAAGAGAGATCTACCACATTTATGGTTGGAGCATGCATATTGTTAGAGAAGAACATTGGGCCGCTAACTAAAGCCATGATTCATGGTGGAAGTTTCAGTTTTGGACATATATCCTCAATCATATGAGAATAATAATTGTTGCCACATGCTTGTGCATTAAAGAGGAGTCCATTATCTGTTGTCCATGTTGTCCCGGTATGGATGTCTAAGTTGAGAATAATCAAAAGCGAGAAATCCAAAATGCGAGCTTTCTCCTTAGACCTTTGTACGAGGCGGCATGGAGGTACCCCATTATGACACTTGGTTAAAACATGTGCATTGCAAAGATCCGGTAGTCCAAGCTAATTAGGACAAGGTGCGGGCACTATTAGTATACTATGCATGAGGCTTGCAACTTGTCGGATATAATTTACATAACTCATATGCTTTATTACTACCGTTGACAAAATTGTTTCATGTTTTCAAAATAAAAGCTCTAGCACAAATATAGCAATCGATGCTTTCCTCTTTGAAGGACCATTCTTTTTACTTTTATGTTGAGTCAGTTCACCTATCTCTCTCCACCTCAAGAAGCAAACACTTGTGTGAACTGTGCATTGATTCCTACATACTTGCATATTGCACTTGTTATATTACTCTATGTTGACAATTATCCATGAGATATACATGTTACAAGTTGAAAGCAACCGCTGAAACTTAATCTTCCTTTGTGTTGCTTCAATACCTTTACTTTGATTTATTGCTTTATGAGTTAACACTTATGCAAGACTTATTGATGCTTGTCTTGAAGTACTATTCATGAAAAGTCTTTGCTTTATGATTCACTTGTTTACTCATGTCATTACCATTGTTTTGATCGCTGCATTCACTACATATGTTTACAAATAGTATGATCAAGGTTATGATGGCATGTCACTTCAGAAATTATCTTTGTTATCGTTTTACCTGCTCGTGACGAGCAGAACTAAGCTTGGGGATGCTTGATATGTCTCCGACGTATCGATAATTTCTTATGTTCTATGCCATATTATTGATGATACCTACATATTTTATGCACACTTTATGTCATATTCGTGCATTTTCTGGAACTAACCTATTAACAAGATGCCGAAAAGCCGATTCTTGTTTTACTGCTGTTTTGGTTTCAGAAATCCTAGTAACGAAATATTCTCGGAATTGGACGAAATCAAGACCCAGGGCCCTATTTTGCCACGAACCTTCCAGAAGACCGAAAGTGATACGAAGTGGGGCCACGAGGGGCTGCCACCATAGGGCAGCGCGGCCCAGCCCTTGGCCGCGCCGACCTGTGGTGTGGGCCCCCCGTGTGGCCCCTCACGTTGCCCTTCCGCCTACTTAAAGCCTCCGTCGCGAAACCCCTGATGCGAAAAACCACGATACGGAAAACCTTCCAGAGACGCCGCCGCCGCCAATCCCATCTCGGGGGATTACGGAGATCTCCTCCGGCACCTCGCCGGAGAGGGGATTCATCTCCCGGAGGACTCTACACCGCCATGGTCGCCTCCGGAGTGATGAGTGAGTAGTTCACCCCTGGACTATGGGTCCATAGCGGTAGCTAGATGGTTGTCTTCTCCTCATTGTGCTTCATTGTTGGATCTTGTGAGCTGCCTAACATGATCAAGATCATCTATCCGTAATACTCTATGTTGTGTTTGTCGGGATCCGATGGATAGAGAATACCATGTTATGTTAATTATCAAGTTATTACATATGTGTTGTTTATGATCTTGCATGCTCTCCGTTATTAGTAGAGGCTGCGGCCAAGTTTTTACTCTTAACTCCAAGAGGGAGTATTTATGCTCGATAGTGGGTTCATGCCTGCATTGACACACGGGACGAGTGACAGAAAGTTCTAAGGTTGTGTTGTCGTTGTTGCCACTAGGGATAAAACATTGGCGCTATGTCCGAGGATGTAGTTGTTGATTACATTACGCACCATACTTAATGCAATTGTCCGTTGCTTTGCAACTTAATACTGGAAGGGGTTCGGACGATAACTCGAAGGTGGACTTTTTAGGCATAGATGCGGTTGGATGGCGGTCTATGTACTTTGTCGTAATGCCCAATTAAATCTCACTATACTTATCATGACATGTATGTGCATTGTTATGCCCTCTCTATTTGTCAATTGCCCGACCGTAATTTGTTCACCCAACATGCTTTTATCTTATGGGAGAGACACCTCTAGTGAGCTGTGGACCCCGGTCCATTCTTTTAATACTGAAATACAAATCGCTTTGCAATACTTGTTTTTATCGTTTTCTACGCAAACAATCATCTTCCACACAATACGGTTAATCCTTTGTTACTGACAAGCCGGTGAGATTGACAACCTCACTTGTTTCGTTGGGGAAAAGTACTTTGGTTGTGTTGTGCAGGTTCCACGTTGGCGCTCGGAATCTGCGGTGTTGCGCCGCACTACATCCCGCCGCCATCAACCTTCAACGTGCTTCTTGGCTCCTCCTGGTTCGATAAACCTTGGTTTCTTTCTGAGGGAAAACTTGCTGCTGTGCGCATCATACCTTCCTCTTGGGGTTCCCAACGAACGTGTGAAATACACGCCATCATGGGTCTAACAGTCGACATGCTAAGAGAGTCCGACACAGGGTTCCATGGCATCATACCGACTCAACCCGCTTATTCTCTTGGTAAAACATCATTGGATGTAGTCTTTGGTACGCCCAACAACTTCAGGAAGGAGAAGATCGAGTTCGAAGTAGTCGATCAGGAGTCTCAATATCACGCCATCCTTGGCAGGCCCGCGTTTGCCAAATTCATGGCCGTACCTCACTATGCGTACCTAAAACTGAAGATGCCAGGCAACAACGGGACCCCAATAACCATTCATGGGAGCTTTGCTCGATCAGACACTTGCGATAGGGAGTTCCAGAAGATCGCCTCGAAGTTCGGTGCCAAGGAAGAACTCAACGCAATTGACGCTGCCATAGATCATACGCAACCACCAGCCGACAATCGAAACGTGAGATCCGATGAATTCGATGCTACAAAGGAAGCCAAGAAGCTGCAGGTGCATCCCACTGACCCGAAGAAAACGGTCAATACGTCGGCTGACCTTACAGTCGCATGGGAAGGCGCGCTCATCGAGTTCCTCGGTGAGCGCCGGGAGATATTTGCATGGGAACCATCCAGACATGCCAGGTATCCCGGGGAACTCGCCGAGCACGCCCTTAATGTTGACCCGACAGCCAAACCAGTGCAGCAGTCAATGCGCCGATTTTCCGAACCCAAGAGGAGAGCAATTGGCGAGGAAGTCAATCGACTCCGTAAAGAAGGATTCATCCGAGAGCTCAAGGAATCTGAGTGGGGGGCCAACCCTGTCATGGTGCCCAAAAAAGACACCACCGCCATGCGCATGTGTATCGATTACACTGGCCTCAACAAACATTGTCCAAAGGACCACTTCCCGCTGCCTCGCATTGATCAAATAGTCGACTCCACAGCCGGATGTGATCGCCTCTCCTTCCTTGATGCGTACTCCGGATACAATCAGATCAAGCTGAAGAAAGAAGACCAGGAGCTAACCGCGTTCATCACCCCACACGACGTTTTCTGTTACAACGTCATGACTTTCGGGTTGAAAAACGCAGGAGCAACTTATCAACGTTGCATATAGGCTTGCCTTGGAGAGCAGATCGGGAGGAACATCGAAGTCTACATCGACGATATCGTGGAGGACAAGTACTCGGGTACCTCATCTCTGCCAGGGGGATTGAAGCCAACCCCTCGAAGATAAAAGCTATACTCGATATGGAGCCGCCGAAGAATCTGCACCAAGTGCAGCAACTGGCAGGACGACTAGCGGCGCTCGACGGGTTCATCGCCAAGCTAGGGGAAAAAGCTTTGCCCTTCTACAATTTGATGAAGAAATCAGAAAAGTTCGAGTGGACAAAGGAGGCGCAGGAATCCTTCGACAATCTGAAGAAGATCTTGTCGACATCTCCAATCCTTGTAACCCCCCGTGAGAAGGAAACGCTGCTCATGTACATAGCTGCAACGGCCCAAGTCTTTAGCAGCGTCTTGGTCGTCGAAAGAGAAGAAACAGGGAGAGTTCATGGCGTGCAAAGGCCCGTTTACTACCTCAGTGAAGTGCTCACACCCGCAAGACAAAGGTATCCCCATCATCGAAGGCGGCATACGCGATGTGGAGGTCAGCCCGCAAGTTACGGCACTACTTCACAGAGCACCCGATTATCGTCGTGAGCGAAGCACCACTGAAAAGCATAATGACTAATCCGGAGGCCACAGGTCGAGTGTCCCAATGGGCTATCGAGCTAGCACCACACGACATAACCTACGTCAATCGAACAGCGATAAAATCCCAAATCCTCCCAGATTTCGTGGCAGATTGGATCCAATCACAAACGCCGGCAGCACCCGACATGTCGGGGTCATGGGTAATGTACTTCGATGGGTCAAAACGGAGTACGAGTGCGGGGAGCGAGGAGTGGTGCTGATATCACCGCGAGGAGATAAGATGAAGTATATACTACGTATGAACTTCTCTCTGCCGACGAACAACGAAGCGGAATACGAAGCGTTGCCGCACGGAATGAAGATGGCAAAGGCGTGCGGGGCAACTCGTCTAGAAATCTATGGAGACTCAAACTTGGTGGTGCAGCGGTCGATGAACTCGTGCGACGCGATCGGCGACAACATGATCGCCTACCGGCAGCTGTATCAGAATATGGAAGCTAAATTCGAGGGATGTGAGCTCAAACATATCGGCAGAGCCAGCAATGAGGAAGCCGACACTTTGGCAAACATCGGATCCATGTGCTCCCCTATCCCAGACGGAGTGTTTTACGAAGTGATCACTCAGCGATCAATAAAAGAAAAGGCGTCGGCACCTCTAAAACCATCGGATGATGAATTAGAGGCGAGCTCGCAGCAAGCTGCCGAAGAATCTCTAACTCCTCCTGCCGAACAAGTCTTCCTCCTCAAGCCACTATGGACCAAGCCGTTCCTAGCGTATCTAACAAAACAGGAGTTACCAGAGGACCCGGTGGAAGCAAGACGAATCGTTAGACGATCGAAAGCCTTCACCATAGTAAACGGTGAACTTTACAAGCGCAGCATTTCCGGTATTCTCCAAAGATGTATCGCCATTGACGATGGAAGAGCTTTGTTGCGTGAGATACATGAAGGAACCTGCGGACATCACGCAGGAAGCAGGGCCCTCGTAGCAAAGGCCTTCAGGGCGGGATTTTACTGGCCAACAGCGGCATCGGATGCTCGAGACCTGGTCATGAAGTGCGACCCCTGCCAACGGTTTTCACCAAAACCGCACGCCCCTGCGACAGATCTGATGACGATACCACTAGCATGGCCCTTCGCTCAATGGGGACTCGACCAAGTTGGACCATTGCCAAGGTCGTCACCCGGAGGACACACTTACTTATTGGTCGCAGTCGACAAGTTCACCAAGTGGATCGAGGCAGTACCTGTACAGAATCAAAAAGCTAAAACAGCAGTTCAATTCTTCAAGGGAATAACTTGTCGATTTGGTATGCCCCACAGTATCATCACAGACAATGGAACCAACTTTGACTCCAAAGAGTTTCGGAAATTTTGCGACGACGGAGGAATCAAACTAAAGTTTGCATCAGTGGCCCATCCACAGACCAATGGCCAAGTGGAAAGGATCAACGGTCTCATAGGGGATGGCCTCAAGAAACGCCTTAAAGGTGCAGCTGGAGCCTGGGTCGAAGAATTACCATCCGTACTCTAGAGTTTGCGTACTACACCTAACAGGTCGACTCAGTACACCCCGTTCTTCTTGGTACATGGAGCCGAGGCAGTCCTGCCAGCCGACGTTCAGTTTGAAGCACCTCGAGTGACGACATACACGGAATCCTCTTCCAATATCGCGCTACGGGACGTTGTAGACCTCCTCGACGAAGCACGAGACATTGCCTTGGCAAGAACGACGGTATACCGGCGGGCGCCGAGAAATTATCACAGCCGACGAATACGCAGTCGAAGCTTTAGAGTCGGGGATATGGTACTGCGGCTGAAGCAGGAGAGACCTTTGAAACTTGAATCCCCATGGGAAGGACCATACATCGTTGATACGTCTCCAACGTATCTATAATTTCCGATGTTCCATGCTTGTTTTATGACAATACCAACATGTTTTGTTCACACTTTATAT
>NC_061508.1:21356667-21398487 GCF_022539505.1 Lolium rigidum
TCTAGTAGTGCTGTGGCGGAGTTTGAGCGGCAGCGGAGGTTGTGCGGCGGCTAGGGTTTTTGTGGGGAGGAGATGAGATGTTGGCGCCCCTGTTTATATAGATCAGAGGCAGGGCGACGGCCGCGGCACGCGTGGAAACGCCATTACTTCGTGCGCAGAGGTAGGCGACGGCCGTGCGCCACGTGAGGCATCACCATTTACGCGGCCGCAGACTGCCGAAGCGACGCCTCGGCGCCAGTACTGGCGGAGAAGACGCATCAACGCTGCGTCACTGCCAGGTGGGCTAGACAAAACGTCCGCCAGACGCGAGCGGACACTTTCCGCGTCCGCAGAGACGCATCCCAGACGCATATTTGGGCCAGATTTGCGTCTCCACGAACTGCCCGGTCACTTTGCGTCGTCCCGCTGGAGGTGGTGCCAGACGCATTTCCGGTCACGATGGACGAAAACGGTCGCTTTGCGTCGCGCCGCTGGAGATGCCCCTAAGCTTTTGGAATGTAGCAACCTCTCACTTGCAGCTAGACCGTATGCGCATAAATATCTAAACCTAAACCGAGTGATGGGCTAAATCTAAGTGGAGGCTAACACAGCAACGTTTCCAACGGAACATGATCCGGTGATCTCAGTTGGATATGTTATTTTCTTGGCCAGTCGACCTTGTTGGCGCGTGTGATGGTGACATCACACCGAAGCTAGCCGACCAAACTCAGCCCCTTCTTGATCGCCAGCCAGCTCCTGATTAGAGACGCCGCCGATATATGTGGCCGTGGAACGGCTCCCGTCGCCGTCCTTCTCTCCGGCCCCCGGCCGGCCAATTGCGTGCCCGCCTCCCCATTGCTGGCAGCAACAGTGCGCGCCCTGGAAAAGCGACGGCACCACACTAGCTATAGGTAGCTAGCTCGGTCACCTTCGAGCTCCAGATCGATCGGGGAGAACGTATCTGTGCATGTGTCACTGCACTGTAGGTAATTTAAACCGCCAATTAAATGGGGAAAAGTATAGGCAGTAAAACAGCTGCCCCGTCGTCGACCTCTAGCAAAAGCTGGTGCAGGTAGATCGATCGAATTGATCGCGAAATGGATCTGCTAGCTGATGTCCTGTTGTTTTTGCTTCTGACTTTGTGTGAGAGGCTACTCGGCGACCAACTCTGGCTGCCAGGCCCACACTCTCCGGCGTTGGACGGGATGGTCCCGTTATTTTGAAAAGGTCTCGCTCAAGATCATGCTCACCCGGTATTAAAGAGATAAAGCTATACTTATTCGCAATTAGGGTAAGATGGCTGAGATAAAACGATACCACAATAACTCTTTGAGAATTTTGCACTATTTGAAATTTGAAAGTCTATGAAAACACAAGCCTAAAATAATGTTATAGTTCTACTATAGTTGAGAAACTTGCTAGCTCACTCTCGGTAAATAGTTGTTGTGGGTTTTTACCCAATGAAAGAGACACATAGCACTTCATGGTAATCCTCATGCTTACTCCCTTCTTGATCCAGCCAATAGTGTAAGGATTCGGGTGAGGATGTGTCTCAAGCTTCAAATGCTCCACAAGCTTTTGAGAAACCAAATTCTCACAACTGCAGTTGTCGACCACCAATTTGCCCGTTCTGCCATACATAAGTACCCCCTTTTCGGCTGAGTAGGATTCGACAATTGCTGAGTAGGATTCGGCAATGGGCTTGAGTCAGTGATTTGAAAATTTAATTAACTTCATTTCCTTAATCTCAATCTGAATTCGCGCGGCAAAAATGATTTTTTTTTCGAAAAGGGGGGTTTGCCTCAGCCTCTGCATCGTAATGATGCACACGGCTTTATTAATAGATTCAACATAAATAGTAGTTTGCGATACAAAATTCACGGATTACGCATGGTGGATACATAAATCAACCATCGAAACATCAAAAAACTGAAACTAGGCGAACTAAGCATCCTGTAGTCGACTAAAATCGGAATGCCCCCCGAAAGGGGGGGCATCGCCGAATCTAACTTCCTGGTTTAGATAGTGTATGAATAGGCCTGACTAAATTCTTGTATGGCTTCCTCTAGTTCTCTATAAAAAGAAATATGACCAAGAGTGGTTTGAATGTATATAGAACGAATTTCTTAAGGAAAGAGAACACCAAAACTACTAGCGAAAAGCACTTTCACCTGGCTCCCCGCTTGGAATGCGCTTTGCCGGCTGCATCCATGAAAAATTGATCCATATATGGTTTGTTTGTGTCGCGTATTTGACTGAAGCAGCAATCTGGTACATCAAAGGACCACTGCCGTCCCATTCTTTAGTGAGCTGGAGCGCTGCCATCTTATCCACGGAAAACGCGTCAAGCTATCGCTTCGGGTCGAAGCACTAAAAGAAAAGGACCGGGAAACGCGGCGGCATAGGAACCACGGGAACCCAGGAGGGAGAAAGACGATGTACGGGATACGGGATCCTCGCAGTAGGCTGGACCAAAATCCAGCCGAGAGAGGGCAGCCTTTAGAAGCAAGAGGTTGGGAAACCAAGAGCGTATTATTTATTTTAGGGATCGAGCACACTTGTGGATTACCATCTTTACTTTGGGAAGTCAAGCTTAATTTTCTCTTCTCTCCTAGAAGTTACAGCATGGGTGCCGTTTCCTTAGTTTCTGCAGGTCCATGCAGATCCATGCAGCGTACGGCAACCGTCCGTGCGCGTGAGTTACGATCGACAAAGCCATGGTGGTCCATCACAGGGTTTCGAAAATGCCATGGCCCAAAATCCAAATACGAGTTACGATCGAACGACCTCGCCGTCGATGCAACGGTGGTCCAGTCGACTGGATGGCTGTCTGTGTGTCTGCTCTGTCGCGACATGGCTGAGGACCAGCAGCTAGCTCATAGCTACCGCATTCAGTCGATTAATTAGATTAAGACCGGATCCCCACTTGTCACGGTTAAGTAATTATAAGATCACATGGAGTACGTAGATTTGCATGCACGCTGTTAAAGTTTAATTACCGGGATCAACAGTAAAAACAAAAATACTAGCAAACTTAACCACATTGTAAGATCAAACACATCTAACAGATTTACTACATATAGAGGAAGTACTAGTGCAAGCAAAGAGAGAAGAAGCACATACGTCCCGCCCAGGAAGGCCACACCACCGCAGCAACACCATGGTCTGTATTTTTGTTGCCCATGGTGTTGTGGAGGTCTCCGAGTCCCTAGATGAAGAGAGCCGGGATGTCAAACAGATGTAAGCCGGGCATGAAGTAGACGAAGGCGAGCAGTCGCGCCGAGACACTTCACGAACAACACTCGGTGCATGATCTTAACGCATCATCTTAACGGACAAAGTTTCGGGGATCTGCCCTCCTGAACGGTTGTGCTGGGATGGGAAAGACTAGAGCACATCGACAAAACCGTACTCTAGCTCGAACTTGATTCACGCAATGCGATACACGTGGTGTGGCGAGGCAAATATCGGTGGTGATGGAGGAGTGCGCGTGAACTCCTTCCTTTCTCACTCACGTAGTGAGAATAGAAGAGTTTACCTTATAAACCAATCAAACTCTATTCCAACTATAAATGTGGAACTGAACTTTACTCCTCCAAGCTGTCCTGTCCCTAAGCTGCCATAGTGATGGGCGTTGCGATTTTAGTAATTGTAGATTATATGGGCTGGCTACATGTGTTGCAGCCCATATAGATTCAACACAACACATGCAACATGGCTTGTGGCTTGGAAAGTAAGATAAGAAAACCCTAGAAAGAGGAAAAGTGTATGATTAGGATAAGAAACAAGATGAAAGGATTGGAAAACATAGATTTTTTTTCCAGCAAACCATTTGGAAAGCGAGAATAGAGAAACGCATTAAACTTCATAAGCAAGTACTCCCTGTGTTCTGAAATAATCTACATTCTCGTTCCAAAATTTGTTCTGAAATACTCTATATTCTAGGTTTTAGTCAACAACAACACTGAAAACGAAGTGATTTTGCTCTCTTTATTGGATGTTGTTATTTTCAATGTAGTTTGGATTAGTTGTTTACATATCTAATTAGTACTAATAAATGTAATACTAGGTTGTCTTATTTTCTCTAGAATGTAGACTAAGGCTAGTCATAGGTGGATATTGTACCATAGCGCATGTCACAAGAAAAAATAGTGCCAAATAAATCTTGTGCATAAATTCGCATTGAGATTCTAAAAGGCAATAAACATAGCATCACTATGATACTATTCATGCTACTAAGAGCATGTCTAATAGGCCTCGTATTTTTTCGCCCCGTATAACACGAGTAAAGGGCCCTGTATCCGGTTTTCGCCGGCGAAAAACTCGGACGAGCTAGCAGAGCCCGTATCCCCACCCCGTAAAACAGAATATTCTGTTTTACGGGGTGGGGATACGGGCTCTGCTAGCTCGTCCGAGTTTCCGGCCCCTCAAAACAGGGTGTTTTGACAATTTGGATATTAAAACCAACACAACATTCACATAAAATAAATGTTTTACATCACACAATAATCGTCATAATTATTACAATAAATGTTGTAATGGAAGAATTAAACAAATAACAATTGTTTCACACATACAAGAATAGGAAATGAATGTTTCACACATACAACAATGGGAAATGAATGTAAAAACTCATTGGCCATGCAACTGCCAATGGTGATCAATCGGATCTTGGGTGAGCTGGTGATGAGTCTCGGCATTTTCAATGCCTCGATGAGCTGCAAGAAAAGCTTCAATCCGATCGGGGTTCCTCTCGGGCTGCACTCGGGTGCCAACATTGTCATAGAAACATGGCAAGTTCAAACCTCTTTCATCTTCAATGATCATGTTGTGAAGAATGACACAACATGCCATGACATCAACAAGAGTTTCCTTGTCCCAAAACCTAGCAGGACCCCGGACAATTGCAAACCTTGCTTGCAAGACACCAAAAGCTCTCTCAATATCTTTGCGGCATGCCTCTTGATTTTTGGTGAAGCAAGCTTCCTTTCTTGTCAAAGCCCTGTCCTTTTTCTCTTTTATGGACTTGACAAGGGTTGCATAGTTAGGGTAAATACCATCCGTGAGATAGTATCCCATGGTGTACTCATTGTTCATAACTTTGTAGTTACAAGGTGGAGCTTCACCCTTAACTAGTCTTGCAAACAAAGGGGATCTATTCAAGATGTTGATGTCGTTGAGTGTCCCCGGCAATCCAAAAAAACATGCCAAATCCATAAGTCTTGAGAGGCCACAGACTTCAAGAACAATGGTAGCATCACGGCTTTTGCCACAATACATTCCATGCCATGCTTTTGGACAATTTTCCCATGTCCAATGCATGCAATCCAAACTACCAAGCATCCCCGGCCACCCCCTCTTTTCATTGATCTCCATGAGCCTTTTTGTATCATCCTCATTTGGAGCTCGGAGATACTTCTCTCCATACAACTTGATCACCATCTTGGCAAACATACGCACGCAATCCGTGGTTGTTTGCACACCAATGCGAAGGTACTCGTCGGTATAATCTGCTGGTATACCGTATGCAATAACCCTCATGGCGGCAGAATTTTTTTGATATGGGCTAAATCCCATGACTTGGGCAGCATTTCTTCTTTGCTTGAAATAATCGCAATTTGCCTCGCAATCTTTGACGATTCTCTCGAACAAAGACCTACGCATTCGGTAACGTCTACGGAAGAGGCGGGGAGGATAGCTCGGTACCTCGGCGAAATAATCTTGCATCAGCTGTTCGTGGCCGAGCGCGCGGTTCCGTGGAATGCACATACGCCCCATCACGGATCCTTTCCGCTGATCCAGCAGCTTCATGCGGTCCTCCGTTTGCTTCAAGCCGAACAGCAGCAGCATCATATCCGTCTCGTCGTCGTTGAGCAACTCGTCGATGTCGGAATCATCGGAATCCTACGACGACCAATCGGTCGACGTCGCCTCCAAATCCGCCATGTGCACATCCTCCGAAGCCATCTACCACGGGGTACCATACATCAGCCCGAAATCCGACCAACTTACCGGCGGAAACGAAGAAGAACGCGGCGGAATACTCACCGGCGACAAACGGCGGAGAAGACCACGGCTGGACGGCGGCGGCGCGGGCGGAGGGACGCGGAACTTCGGCGGGGGTGCGGCGGGCGTCGACGCAGGTCGGCGCGGGTCGGCGGACGGCGGAGGGGCGCGGGTCTGACGGATCCCGGCGGCGGCGCGCGGGTGGCTGCGGCGGCGCGCGGGGGGAAATGGATGTGGACAACTGAAATGTCCGCGCGCGCTTTCGGAATTGGGATGCTGGTTTCGCCCACTATCCCCGCTCCTACCCCGCACAAGTAGGGGGCGACGACCCGCCCCGTAGTCCAAAACAGCAAAAAACGATGCGGGGGCGTTTTTACGGGGCGTGCTAGACGGCCGGGTAGACGCGAAACCCTCAAATCGGCGGTTATTATACGGGTTTACCCCTTTTACGGGGTCTGTTAGACCTGCTCTAACCATTATAGAGATAATAGCATACACAAGTATCATATGCATGATACTACTACATGATACTTACCACTATGACCAGCCTAAATCAGAACGGAGAAAGTATATTCATAAATCAGCGGTCTCAATCAACTTAATATAAGGACTTAATTATCTTAATTACTCCGTAAGTAAGAACAATAATTCATTCTTATCAACACCGTAAATAACAATAATGATTCCAACAGCCAATATTTATTTGCTCTATTCGACACTTTTACATTGGGACCTGTGAACTCAAGACATGAGCACCTAGCTGAAATCAGACGAGTGAAATTAAAAATCTGGCCACATGTACATGCCTCGTTGCTTTCTCTAACTGGTCATGCGGTTAGCTTCTTCACATGACTGATTCATCCACTATATTAGGCTGGCCATAGTGGGTACTATCATATAATAGTATCATGTATATGATACTTTTCTATGATACTAGATCCATAATGCATAATATCATAGACTAGTATCATAGTTTTGCTATATTAATTGATTTGTAGAATTCCAATACAAATTTGTGTACAAGATTTATTTGATACTAACTTTTCTCGTGATGTGCGCTATGATACAGTATCTACCTATGATACTCTAATATCCTCTCTCATCCATAATTATCTGCCACATCAGCATTTTTGGTGGGGCTAAGACGCATGATATTAGCTATGATACTAGCCTTATGGCTGGTCATAGTGGTAATATTATAGGTAGTAGAAGAAAGTCCAATTCTCATCCTTCAACTCTTGGAAAAGTTCACTTTCAGTCCCCAAATTTATTTTTAGTCTAGAATGAACCTTGAACTCTCATAATAGTTCATTTTTCATCCCTTTGCAGTTGCGTTGAGCAAATTACTGGCGTGGAAAGAAAAAAATAGAGAACCAACCAAATTGGTTTAGAACCAGATCATGCACAATCTAGCTGAGATGTTAAACCAAACGTCACAATGCAAAAAACAACGAAATCTTTGGGTCCCTGAACCGGTCTCTCGCTTGATTTCTTCCCTTCTAATTCACGTGAAGTGTTGCGCCACAAAGGTCTCCTTGTTTGCTTATCAACATCGTCCCGTCTCTCTACCCTTCCACCATTACCTTGAGTTTTTGGGCACCTATGGCAGATATTTGCCTAGCTCAATCGGGGTAGGGACTAAAAGTGAACGATTATGAGAGTTCAAGGTTCATTTTAAACCAGACAGAAGTTCTAGGACCAAAAGTGAACTTTCACTAGAATTCAAGGACCAAAAGCGGACTTACTTCTAGGTAGTATTATGCATTTTAGGCTTACATTGCAATCTCACAAAGTGCCTAGAAGCACGCGTTGCAGCTGGCTATTATCTTGTAGCCTGCTTCTCTTCTCTTTCCTCTTTTCTCTCATCCAACTCGGTAAAACTATATTATTTTAAATTTTATAGCGTGTTGATTGTACCTTATTGTACTTGCTCTTAGAGTAACATAGGTGAATACTGTATCATGACGCATGTTACGAGAAAAGTAAATGAAAAATAAGTCTTGTACGTAGATTTAGATTGAGATTCTACAAAACAATAAATATGGAAATTCATGATACTACTTTATAATACAACCTACTATAGAGATAGTATCATAGACAAGTATCATATGCATGATACTAGTACATGATACTATGCACTATGATCAATCTTAGCTACTGCAGGCGTCATTGGCTTGGAAAGTACGATCTCCTTGCCTGATGATAATTTATAACAGTCTAAACGATTGATTTGCCTCCGTAGACTTAAATGAAAGGAAAAAAAGAGGTCGGACTGGATGTATTTTCTTCCGTAGAGTAGTACTAGGATAATTGCTCGTGCGTTGCATCGGGAAAACAAAATATGGAGATAGATGGTTCCAATTTTTCTAGCACAAGTATGGCGACTTAAAGTTTTTGAACACCTCATACTATATACAAGGATTTCTTATCATTCTTATTAACCCTGCAAGAACCAATGCACATACTATATAGTGACATTTTTATCCCTCGTACTAACACTTTGAGAACCAACAAAACGTGTCCTATCCCTTCCTTTCCTTTTTACCCTTATCAACCAGAGAAGATGTACCCAAAAATTACCAGCCTTGGCTGAACCCTATCTCCCGCTACAGTGCAGATAGACGATTTATGAATCTCCCCTCGTGAACCACCTCGCCGCCGCGAGATCCGGTCGATTCCTCGCCTCCGGCGGCCGCTCCGGCGGCGGGAGGGCGGGGAATCGCCGGATCCCGGCGTGTACATAGTGTAGGTTCCCGTAGGTGGCTTGCCGTCGGCGTTTTGGTGACGGCGGCGCGGTCGGTGTGGCCTTTTATGGAGGCGGGCGTCCTCGCCGGTGGTGGTGCTCTCAGGAGCGCGGCCGCGGCTCGTCCTCCTTCCTGGCGCTCGCGGCTCGGTGGAGCTGTGGTGCGCTTTCTTCCCGTGTCGGAGATCGAGGAGCGGCGACTCCGGTTGTTGAAGCTTCGGAAGCGGCGGGTGATGCGAACCAGATCGACAGCGTCGGCGGCGTTGCGGGGTGGAGGCTCTTCGGAGCTGAGGTCCGTCGACTTCCCGTCCGCCATGGGACTCCTTCCAATCCAAGGTTTCAGAGGAGGAGCGGCGGCGGCGCGCGCCGGCACGTCTTCTTCGGCGACGACGACGTTGAGGTCCTTCAGGACTGGGTTGTAATTTTCTTGTTTTTCAGGGACTGTTCTGTAAGGACTCTGGTTTAATATCACCTGTTTCTTCTCGCAAAAAAAAAAAGATGTACCCAAAAATTATGAGTCTACCATTCATATTTTTTAAAACCGAGCTCCATGTAGCCCGAGCTCCAAAATGCCCTGCTCAAGAAATAGTAATCTCTAAATCATATCAAAGCATTTTAGTTAATTTTTTCATACAAAATGGATAAGCTCTACTCCTGCTTGGGCTTCCGCAGTTCTGTTCATAGTTTCCAAGAGAAGCCTGCAAAATAATTACATTAGTTGCTTTGAACAAGCGACTAAAGTAAAGATTCAGTCAGCTCATTTTGAAGGACTTGCAGAAAAACCAAGGATCCAGATCTTGACAACAATTTGCATAAGGTTTCACAAACAAAGTTCAGAGTCATCCTAAATACCAATCAGCTACGGACGCAATGGTGTGTCAAGAACTTAAGTAGAATTCACATAAATCACATCTACTACTTCCTAGAGCAAGCAATGTAAGAGTCATTCAATCTGAAATCTACAGAAGTTTTTACTATCAAATGGAGTAGTACATTTTAGAAGACATCCTGGCCGATGTAGCTTTGAATAAGTAATTTAGGCGATGCAACTATCTGAAAAGGAGGCAGACGATATGGCCACCCGCACAAAATTTTCATCTCAGAAATTAAGCCCATATTTTGCATGTCTTCATCGTACCAACACTGAAAGGAGAAAAGCTAACTAATCAGGCATCCATAAGATGGATGAGTATCAGCAAAAAAAAGGAATGCTTACATATCAACAATAGAGGAGCTGACGAGTCTCCTCTCCAAAGAATATCCCTAGTCAGCAAAAAGCACACTCATGGCCACAATCATTGAACACTTCCATCTCGTTTTATCCACAACATACTAAATCACTCACACATACACATCAAGTAGCCACTCCTGCAAATACAACACGCAGTCATGGAAATTCTCAGCATCGAAGCTTGTAGCATCTTGTGCCCTCTTCGCATGAACTGAATCCGATGTCGATGTGAAGACATGCTAACAAAATGAATGGGAGGGCAGGCTGTGCATGCGCACCCACTCGTCCCCACGTTCCTCACCGGTGTGGATTGTCACATGGCGCTGGTCTTGTTTAACACTCAGCTTGGCCTTGTCAAGCCCTTGTGCAAGTGCTGCCTGACACTAAAAAAACACGAAATTTAAGAAAATGGTGAAATACCATGGATAGCTTCTTAAAAGGTGACAAGAATTTGAAATAACAAACCTATTCATGCTGGGTTGCTCGAATATGATATTCTCTTCACATGAAAAAACAAACTATAAGTCGCTAAGTTTGGAAAAATTATATATGATGCAATCACAACACATGACTACAAACATGCACAATTATGCTTAAGCTATATATTCACAAACTTAACAGTGCATGGTTCGTAGGTCTAAATGTTGATATCATAGTTCTAGTGACCTCATTGAAGTATTGACCAAAGAGGTGTAATTCTGTGATCTAATAGTCATTGGTAATCCATAAAATGGGTAGAACAGTAGCTGCTATGAATATAGAGCTCACTCAGCATTCCAGCACCCGTATTGCTTCCTGGATACAGACCATATTTCAAGTTTGTACTCCAAAAGGCAGACGCATTAGGCTGATGGCGAAAAATCAGCTATATATTGACAAACTTAACTGTGCATGGTTCGTAGGTCTAAATGATATCATAGTTCTAGTGACCTCACTGAAGTGTTGACCAACAAAATGTAATTATGTGATCTAATAGTCATGGGTAATCCATAAAAAAGGTAGGACAGCAGCTGCTATGAATCTAGAGCTCAATCAGCCTTCCAGCACCCATATTGCTTCCTGGATACAGATCATCCGAGTCACAATAGATGTATGTATCCACGGGTGTTCTTAAAATGGCCAGAAACTGGGCACTCACTTGATACCGTGAAAACCATTTATACTTTCGACCAATACCGCACAATCTATTAAGTAATTAGACCTTATTAACCCGTAAAATAAAAAAAAGTGGTGAAATATTTCTCAGACTAAATGTACCCCATCAAACTTCTAAAATGTAAACAAGAGGTAGCTGATCTGATCCCATTTACACTAAGGGTGCGATGCATTTTCTGTCAAATCACTCTACCATAATAACTCCAACCATGAACTAAAAGATAAAGCATGCGTAAATCCTTATGAATTTTTAGAGTTAAATGAGTGACCTCCAAGCATCGGATATACCTGAAACTTTGATAGAGTATATATTAGTTTCTCAAAGTCCAAGGAAGATTCACGTGCTAGCAATTACATCTTTAGTAACATGGTCAACCATGAAATTATGCAGGCCGTGGAGCACACAGGAAGTGCGCTGAAAAATTTAGTATACAAACATGGAATGTCAAACTGGACTATAACTATTTTGGAAATTCCAAAACATAAATGCATAGTATAGCGTAATGTGAGCTACCTTCCAAATTTTCAATGCCAGATGAAGGAAAAGGCGTCGAAGGACTAATATATGGTTAAGGTACAAAATGCATACCGGGTATCAGTGCCGGATAATGATATGTGAACCCATCCCACGGCTTCGAAAAGTCGACCATTTTAATTTCCTCGGAAGCATGGTAAATATAATGTTCGAGAGGAAGCACAGGAAGTACAATAATGCAATCTTCCAAACATAAAACCAGTTAGTGGCATAGCACACATGACACATTATACAAGATTCAGTGCTAGATGGATGTAACAGTAGTATAAACTTAGCAATAGTATATGAAATAAGCAAAACATACGAATTATGTCTGGCCCAGGCCCCAATCCCACCCCTGGTTTCTGCACACTTCCTGATGCATAGACAATGTTGGGCACGTACACGCTAACTTGACACAACCCCGATAGAATTCGGTCCAATCAGGCGCATCGCACCGCAGATTATACATTATATTATACGGCAAATTATACTATCATTCTGAATTCCCACTGCCCATAATAGGCTACTCTACCAGTTTGTGTATATTGTACATATCATCATTCTGAAAGAAAGAGCACGAGCAGGTAGTTCCTATCCAACGAGAGAGTGGTCGGAAAAATTCAATTTCAGAAGCTCGAGATAGGAAAAGCGAGCACTGAAAACGTAAGATAGCGGGCATCTGCACATACACTAAGGCAGGAGGCGCAGAAGGTCTCAGAGTAGTAGCCGCCTTCCGGGTACGGCTTCATACTGAGCCTACATTTAATTTGATTTAGTCCAACTTGCAGGCATTATATCCACTATCATAAGACAATAGTTTATTAGATGATTTCTTTTTTTATAGCAGTGGAATTCTTAGAGTGAAATATTGACACTGTACCACAAAGCATAGTGTTTTACATCATCGCTTTTCTTGCTGGGGACCTCCAGCTTACAAGAACTCTTCAAACTGATAGAACATAAATGAAAAGAAAATGGAGCACATACTTCCGGATACTCTGCCTCAAGATTAGACAGCCCAGCTCGTTTTGACTATCTCTATAGTATAGCTTGTCCTTTTCAGCAGAGAAAAGCTGGAGCACATATCTTTGCCTTCACAGTTTTCAGCTTCTCCTTTCAGCAGAGAAAAATTCACCGCACACTATCTCTATAGTATAGCTTGTAGAGAAAACCATAATCACTCCGAGAACACAAAGAGAGGAACTTCTGTGAACTCGCCGAGTTATTTTGGTAAAAAAAATACACGGGAAACCCAAGAAAGTACATTACTGCGGAACTAACTTTTCCAACCTTTATTTACACTGTCTTCCGGCAAGTTGCATATTACTTAAGCTATAACAAATCACAAATCTAAACAAATTTGTTTTTAGCAAATTTGATGAAATTGAAGGTCATCAGAGCAAATATATATGTGCCCCTTTGATTGCATTTCAGTTTAATCCATAAGGCAAAATTCCAATGAAGTAGCACCCAGAACTTTCTAGTATTGGAGATTGAAAGAAAAAAAGTTAATGTCACAATGTGAGGAGTACATGGCACTTGGTCACTGAAATTGTCTTTGAACATGAATAATCCTATCTTTTTTTGTTTGGCCTACCAGATAAAAAATATTTTACTCCTATTTGCCAGTGTTGTTATATAAATTATTTGTAAAACTGAAAGAATAAAGAGGATTATTCATAATAGTTTGAACTATTGAACGATGAAGCACCACTGCTCCAGATAAATTGTAATATTTTACTCGTATTTGCCAGTGTATAAACATGAGTGTCTACATAATAGTTGAACTATTGAACGATGAAGCACCACTGCTCCAGATAAATTCATAATGGTGGTGTTGGAATGATCCAATTGCCAAGCGCTCCAGCTGAAACCTTACCATTCGCCGGCTAACAGACTCAAACCGCCAGAAGCCCGTAACAGCCAGGCAAAAAAATTATAAGCACGAACAGATTCTCTCAACTCCAACTAACATCAACCAAAGCAAACCTTGGTCTACAAAAGGAAACACTGCAAGCGAGCCTCACCTGGAATGCCGGAAAGTTGAGCATGTGGCAGCATCACCAGCAGGCAAAGAGGCGCTGACAGTCATAGTCGTCGATGTGGACGGTGGACACGTCGCGGTGGCACAGAGAGCCGGCGTGCATCAACCTGTTGAACAAAGTACGATGATACAGGTAGCTTAATTTTTCACGGACAACAATAATGATATCTTGCTGTAGATCTACGGATGCGAGAGAGCTACAATCTTTTCAAAAGCATATATTAATTGGATTAACCTAGAGACTACGGAACTATGGCTGTTCGGTAACATGGAGTTCTCCAGCGACCAGTGGCCTCCACATTCATCTCACAACCCTCAAATGGCAGTAAATTGTAAGCACAAGCAAATCTTGTCAGCTCCAGCCAACCCCACCAAGCGGGATTAGATTGCAGTATTACACAAAATAGAGCATCATATAATTGAGAATCATATTACCTTAATCAAATTAGTCAAGCCGGATACTTCGGTAGACAAGCATGAGATCCGATGGCGAGGCAAAATTAGAGAGGCCCACCTTCGAAGTAACAACACACCAATTTTGAGAATGCACTCATGTGTTAAATTGACAAGTATGATTAACATAGAATAATCACCTTGACCTGTTCATAGAGCTCCTTTTCCCAAGCCGGCGTTGCATCCCATGGAGAAGACCAGCAGGCAGCTGCAGATGCTCGGGGAGGAGGCGGTCATCCAGGGGAATCGATAGTCTGGGCGACACTATGGAGGCAGACATGTCGACCTATTGCGTTGCCCAGCTCCATGGTGACCCGTACGGGGGAGGTGCGGGGGAGAGGAGATGGCCCTTCCAATCGCGGTTTGCCCTTCACACTTCCCGTCTCTCTCCCCGGGGCGGATCAGGTGGACATGGATCTGGGGGTGGGAGGGTCAGGGTTTGCCCTGGAGGCGGCGACGGATGAAGCATCATGGGCGGATCCGGTCTCAAGATTTGCGATGAGACCCATGTCCATGGCCACTGCCGGCCAAGGAGGGCAGACGGGAAGGGAAGATATAGATGAGGGGAAGCACCTCGACGGCGGTTTTCCATGCTAGCCGCTGGCCCTCAGTGAGGCGGTGGACGGAGGAGGCCGCATGTGCGGCCCGACGATGTGGATCTGGGGGAGCCGGTGTGGACGGGAGGAGGGGGGTTTCGTGGGTAGTGGGACAAACATAGCATGTACCGGTTCGATGGCAATGTGCAGTAGTATGTTAATTGGTGGGAGGGCAAAATAGTAAAAAGCCTGACCGACGGACAAAAGACGACGAACGTATTGGTCGTAGTGTTGGATGGGGCAGAATAAGAAACACATTCGTCCTTTTTTAAATAGTGTAGACTCACCTAAAAAAGAAAACTTCATTTGCAAATCGCTCATCAAAGCTAGAGCTGTTCATCCGTATTGGGTTAAATATTGGGCTTCAAAATGTTTAATAATGGTTTTGCTAACTTTTATTCGTAGTCTTCTTAGCCATTTAATTTGTCTTGTGCTTCATACAGTCTAGAAGTTATACAAGAGCCGTAACTGGGAATTTTTGATGCAGTACAAAAAAGTATGTTCCCTTAATACAATACTCCATCTGGTCGTATTTAATCGACGCGGTCTTTGTGTGTATGTAGGGGCGCGTTTGGTAGGTTGCATGCGATTCGTGGCTCACTGCTAGCGAGATGGGACTCCCATCTCATTTCGGACGAGCTCCGGTACACAAATCACACATCGTATGATAGCCTGGGTTGCATTGGGGTGGCATCCAAGTGACATATTGATTGTTGATTTTTCTAGCCTCACCTATATGGCAACATGGTGACCTTACCTCACCTATCACAAGGCCATCATGGCATTGCCGTTCACAAGCTTCGGCACGTCGGCGATGGCACCGCCGGTCACGCCGATAAAAAGCATCACCACGTCGCCGACCACGAAGACGAAGACTACCATGACACCATCGGTCACGCCGGTCACAAGCATGGGCACGTCCCCGACCATGAAGACGAAGACCACCGTGGCACCGTCGGTCACGCCGGTCACAAGCACGGACACGTCACCAACCACGAAGATGAAGACCACCATGGCACCGTTGGTCACACCGGTCACAATCATGGGCACGTCGCCGACCACGAAGACGAAGACCACCATGACACCGTCGGGTCACGCCGGTCACAAACATCACCACGTCGCCGACCACGAAGACGAACACCACCAAGCCTCCACCACCATGAATTATCACCTCTCACTTCTCACACATCATCACCACGTCGCCATCCATGAAGATAGCGAGCGAGAAGTTAAGCAAAAATACTCCAAACTATACTCACACATACGTACACATTACAGTATACTAGCGAGTCATTTATCTATCCATGTATGTACATCGAAACAAAAACCTGACAGCATGAAACTCATGCGGAATGGTGAGGTGAACCTACTCCTCCAAGGAAATTTCAAACGGTTGAGTGTGTGCGAGTGATTTGGCAAAATTCGCTAAAAAATTCATACACGAAATTGAAAATTTACGACTGAATAAACTCGAAACCGATTGTGGGAATTGATTCATATCATCGACACACATCTTTTTCGTATACAGCTTATTTTGATTCGGGGTATATTCATGCTGATTTGAAGAGAGGATGTGTGGAATAGAGTAAAAGAGAGTGAGCCCAACAGTGCGATGCAAAAACGCGAGCCAGCCCAAGCAACCAAATTTTATGTCTCCACCCATGCAAAAAAAAAGTCCGTCCAGCCAACGCGCCCTGGACTAATTGGTATGGGGAGTGCTGAGCGTCCCCCGGGGATCAAATTCCCGGATCCCCCGGGTCGCCGGCCACACGATGGAATCGATCAGAGCCATACAAGGGGTCAACGCTCCAAAAAAAAAAAAGGAAACACACCCAGGAGGAGATCAGCATCCTCCGAATACTGCCGCCGGCGCCGGAAGCACATCCGCCGATAGCCCAAACGTGGTGGCCTCGCCGAAGAACCCGTCAGGCCCTCGCCGGAGAACTTCGTCAGGGTGTCGCCGGAGAACCACAGCCATGGCGCCGGAGAAGCATATGCCCAACTGTTGTTGCTCATCCTCCTCACCGCTCTTTCTCCTCATACGTGAACGCGGCCGTTGCTCCTCCGCCGGCAACGACCGTCGCCGGAGAACCAAACGATGCAGCAGCAGCTTGGTAAGAGCTTGTAGCAACGCCGATAGTCCATGGTAGCAGCAATGATGTACCTTTGTAGCAGCCTCGATGTGCCTCTGTAGCAATGTCGACGGCGCTGGCAGCAACGCCGTTGTGCCATGGTAGCCATGCTGGCCGCAGCTTGTAGCAAACTAGCAACGACTGTCACCGATTGTAGCAAGCTTGCCTGACCTTGGTCGCAAGGCCGCCACCCCTTGGCAGCAAGGCTGCCAGACCTTGGTAGCAAGGCCATCCTCCCTTGTAGCAAGGTCGCCGGCCGTTGGTAGCAAGGCCGGCCGTCCTTTGTAGCGTGCAAGGCAGCCGCCACTTGTAGCAAACTAGTCCGTCGCTGCCAGCAGCTCCACCCGCCGTTGGGAGCAAACGCGTTTGCTGCTGGCAGCAACGCCGACCTCCCGCCGCCGACCTCTGCAGCATATTCCATGGCGGCGACTACCTCGGCGAGCTATGCGCGGGGGCCCCCGGAGATGGAGCATGCAGGCGCGGAGATGGAGAGGCAGCAGCGAGCTGGTCCAGCGATTCCCCCGCGGGAGACCTGGACATCACCGGCCTGGCCTCTCGTCGTCGGCTTCCGCGCCGACCACCGTCTTGTACAGCAGCGACCTGTAGGGAGTCCAGGTCGAGCGCGGACGAACTCCAGGCGGCGAGGCGGAGAAATTCCGGGAGGTGGAGGTGGACGAGCGCGGAGGAGCTACAGGATGGGGGCGGAGCGGATGCAGTGCCGCCGGCGACGGGATTCATCTTGAGCCACGGCGGAGTATTTTGTGGTGGGCTTCCAAAATCATGGGGATAAGGGAAGAAGATGTCAAACGCTAGAAAGGGATGGAGAAGATAAGACGCGAGCAGTGTCCACTCGTTTCCGTCCCCACGTCCTAAACACGTGTCGTGCTCTCGAAGCGGAGGATGAAACGCGCGATCCCCCGGGGGTAGTACAGCGTTTTCCAATTGGTATACACCGCTCGTGTCAATCATATCAGACCGGATGGAGTACAATTGTTCATAAGGATAAAAAATGGTTCACACATCCAGATCGTGGGGTGAACTGAGGTCTAGACGCACATACGAGGACAAAAAGAAATTAGAGATCGGCGATGCTAGTGAACCGTTATATTTTCTTTTGGTTCAACTCTGAACCGTTATAGTAGATTATTATCTGAATTTGGGACATTTTATCCAAATCAGAATTTTACACAAAAATGCTCCCAGGAAATTACAAAAGTTGCACTATAAAATCGCCAATCCGATCATGCGTTATGCATTTGTGCAATTTCAATATGTTCCTCTTTTTTTCCCTATGCTGCAATGTCGTGTCCATCTTCACCCTTAGTTTGGACATCGGACATATGTACGCTCATTTTTATCACTTTGTATATGGGATTTGTGTTTCAAGCTAATGGTCTTTTTGTCCACTCTAATTCATTTTCTCATCAATATCAGCAATAACAAGAGCAAAGCAAAACCTTGTGTGCAACCCTGTTGTTAGCTTGTGTTGGCATCTTGCGCCAATGTGAAAAGCAAAGTTGTAGACATTCTTACACTCGAAGAAAAAAACAAACAGTGAATATTCAGCAAACTTCCCAGTAAGCAGACCCCTGACAACCGAAGATTGCTTGGAGTCGAGTTACTAATAATTCTATCATGCCAAAGACTATGTTGATGCGGAGGGGGTATACAACCTGTGTGGTGTCCAAAATTAGTTACTCTCAACCCGTGGGAAACGGTGACTAGTGCAAAAAGAAGTAAAACATTTAGCGAAAGGTCTTCAACTGTTATGCTCCAAGTTACAAAGTAGACACTGATGTTCTCTTTTTCAACGGTTCGAGGAAACTGGCGTGAGCACCTGTAGTTGCAACTCATAGCGTAGGTCAGCAGGGCAACATTTCAAACTGCTTTCAGAGTTGATTGCGCATCTTGGTCTGTGCCTGTTACCATCCAATCAAGCTTTGGGCCCTAAGTTACGAAAAAAAATATGAAGTACATAGTTAAAATGGCCGCAGCATCTTTACAGTTTAGATGATCATGCATGAAATCAAAGATTTATGTTCCGTTACTGCTCAATAGTGGAACCTGACTCCCCAGAGTGGGATGCGTATGGAAAAAAGTGAAATCACATATATGCAAACAGGAGGACTGAACTATAGACATAGAGGTCATACTACCATATCCATATGTCAGATACATGAAGAGATACAACACATTTTGATGTATCTTGCTAGCTAGGCATCAACCAAATACATGACTCATTGCTTTTTCAGAACCACACTATGATCTCAAGGTGAAACTTTGAATCATGGGTCATGGTAGTTTTAAGTTTATTACAATATGCAGTTGTGTACCTTTCCCTGACGAATAATGGTAGGATAACTTCCAGTCATGTCAACGACAGTAGATGGATCAGCAATTCTAGCACCACCATCAACAATGAAATCAAGGCCCTGGAATTCAAAACATTACAGCATGTCATGCTCTCCATCCAAGCCATCTACTTCCCACCTACCCTAGTGTTAAGAATGACCTGTAGCAGGGCTATACATAAAAGCAACTAACAGATGCTAACTATTCTGTGATTGTTTAACTAACCACTGATGACAGCCAATACTACCTTTTATACATTTGGTGATCCTGTGCATGCATACCGTTTGACAGTCACCGGACCGACAGTTTTACTTATACCTTTTGCTTAACTTACTTCCCTAGACCTGAGAAGGTATTATTCAGCACTCACCATACCATCAATTGATTGTAAATTACAATGCAGGATACAAATGATACAAAATGAGATCAAATGGCAACTCAAAATATGACTGGGATTCTCTACATGAAAAGCAACTGACACTCTAGACAACAGTACTAACCAGTGCTGAATTTCCCAATGTTGATACAAAAAGGTCGTTTGAGAAGTCACCATAAGCAGAGCTTCTGGTGCAATAGTAAAAAGAAGGAAACATACCAGTGGTTCATAAATATCGGCAATGTATACCGGATCAAGTATCCATTCATCCTCTGACAGATACTTGACGCTGTAAATAAAGGGGAAAAAAGAGAATAACTAAGCCCTGACAACAAGATCAGCAGCATCTCAAGTAAAACATCTCCCTCACGTAGAAAGACCAAAACAGAGAGGGCATGTAGACTATATAATCAAATACTATGACTGCTGCAACATGCTAGCACAACAGAGTTCCAGTGATAAAATGGCACATCAGGAGGAAGAAATAAATAGAGAAAAGTGGAGGTACAAGCCTACAACCAACCTTGTGCAGATCAACGGTTCTTCCAGATTTTGCAGTATTGCTTGACATATGGGATCATCTGGCATTCGAACACCAACCTGCCTCCTTTTCGCATATCTAGTAGATGACCCATGCTTGATGCACTGCTTGGGTAATTCCTTGGTCGCAGGTAAAATAAAGGTGTACTGAACATTGAATAAACAGGCAGGTTATTTGTGAAGTACAAGACGGTGGTCCACTGTGAAGAGGCAGATATCCTTACAGGCCCTGGTAATATACGCTTGACCGCGCGGAAGATGTTAGCTTGCCCTTGGTTGGTACCTAGAGGAAACCCTGTTGTGTAGGTGTCAATGTCTCGCAACGAGCGGCACAAGATGCTGAGAGGCTGTATGATTAAAAGTTGGCATAAGAACAGAGTGCATTTGCAAAACAAGAAAATGTTCTCGGTAGTTGTGACTTGCTCCAGAGTAAGCTTCATACGAAAATGACTTTTTACTGTCTTCCATATCTTGCCTTTGAATCTACAATGCCTTTGATTCTGCATGAGAAAGCAGAGAGATAGTGCCCATTAAACTTGCAATGCTTTACTTCATGTGTAAGACAGGTATCAAATAAGAATATACTGCTGACTAACCAGAGGAATGACTGTACCTGCGGAGGCGCTCAATAGCGTCATTGTTGCTCAGATCACAGACAATGGAGTAGCTGTAAAAATTGAAAATCTGAAAGTTTAATTAATAACTTCAACATCTGAGAACATGAGTAGACACCCATGCCATAAGATGGACAAACAGACAAACTAGCTGCCTATCAGTAACAGAAGTTCAGCTTCAGCAGAAACCAAGCTGCCCGAAGCAAAGCCTATCCAACCAAAGTATTTTCTAGAGAACTTGGTAAAAATAAAGTGCACAAATGGCTGTTTATTATATACTCTGCATGCACGGGCATCAACTGCAACGCGAAATGCAGTGCGCAGGGCGAATATCGCTGCTACCTCACAATCCCGGGATACGCTGTCAGGTTGTTCCACCGAGATACGCGAGACCAACACAAGGAGAAGTGGAGGGAAAGCATCGATATATCATACACGGTGTCGGTAGGGACGACGCCGACGGCGCCGCTGTTGATGAGGTCGACGACGGGGTCCAGCTTCCAGAAGTCCTGGCCGGAGGGCTCCACCGTCACCCGCAGCATCCCGCCATCCCCTCTCTTCGCGCGCGCGCGCGGGCAACCCAGTCGCCGGAGGAAGAGCCGCTAGTTAGGTCCGGGAATCTGGAAGGTGGAAACGTGCGGAATGGAGGGGGGTTGGGGACGCACCGTGAACTGACGCTGGGAGGCGTACTTGAGGCGCTTGGGGTTGCGCTTGTGGAGGGCGACGATGGCGGCCGAGAGGCGCGGCGCACGGGGCGGCCGTGCGGGTAGGCGGAGCGGGGAGGGGGCGACGGCGCGGCGGAAGGAGAGGCGCGAGAAGAGGTCGGTGGCGGGATTGGCGGTGGCGGCCATTGCTGTAGTGCCAGTGGCGGCCATTGCTGTAGTGCCAGGATCGGGTCCCCCTGGTGGCAGCCGGCTGTTTGCTTCCCACATTATCCCGATTTCTTTTGTTTTCATTTCATTCATTTTCCGCGCTAACATTATTTCCAGGTTATGTCTATCGAGATTGCTAAGGAAATTTTTTTTCGAGAAAATGCAAATCTTGCATTTCATTGTATCGATAGAAAGAACGGATTTACAAGCCTAAGACAAGACAAGACCGAACACCCGACCACTCATGACGTCCAATGGTTGCAAGACACATTACATCAAACGCCACCGAACTACCACCGGACTGATGCCATCCGACAGGTGCAAAAGGCACAACATCATTGTGGATTGCCCTGCACTTCAGGGATGTCGTGGCCATGTCGGGACGACCTCGAACCCCCACAGAGCTATCCAGATGGTGTGGACCATTCAGTGGCAAGAGGGGACCCCAACAGGCCCGAGAGACTTCCACCGACTGCAGAGGTCTCAAACCCGCCAGCGCTACCCAAGACTTAACAATGATCCTTGTCGCACCCCTCGCTTGTAGCAACATACACCTGCAGCCATCAGGCGAGACTCGTCAAGTGCTTCCATGTGTTCGAGAGCAGCTGCAAGGATCCTCTGTGGTCCACAATCCATGTCCACAGGAGCAATCATGTTGGCATGACGCTACCACGTGTAGGAACTGCTAAATAGAGTCCAGGAGAGCGCTGCAGTCTCTTGCACCAACCAAGAGTCAGGCCTCCAAGAACTACGCCACCAAGAAGGTAGCGGCATCGGTGATCAACAAAGATTTATCATCACTTGACCGAGCTTAATTAGCCACTGAAAATTGGACTTGAAGTTGCATATCTATTTAGAGCTTATTTTAGATTCACTTACTTTTATTTGTGTCTAATATACGTTTAGTGTATATGTTTACTTATTTTGGTATGAATCTAGTCCACTTTTAAATATCTAAAGTGTCTTATATTAGCGAAACAGAGGGAGTATGATTCAAATTGATTCCTGTTGACTATGTGGACGGAGAACCCGCAATAAAAGATGGAAAACACAAACGGTTCACAAACGGCCTCTTGCACCGACTTATGTTCACTTCCTTCCAAATCCTATGAACAAAAGATTTGTCCTCAGTTAAATATGTTGTATAAAAGTGGTAAAGATTACAAGGGCTGCTCGACAAATAGTGAGCATACCGAAGACCTTAAAGGAAACCACATATGGTTGATCAAGACATCACGGTTAAGGATAACACAGAGTAAACAACATCTAGGGGAAGCACACCACCGCCAATATATGAAGCCTCGAGCTTAATTAATGCTTAGAATTATGTATGTTACAATCATCAAAGAAGCCAGAGTGGTTTATTAGGACTGTCCCGATTTGGGTCACAGTTGCTTCCCATGGCATAGACTGCTAGTGCTCGGAGTTTTGTGAGTGTGGCATGTCACAACTATTTTGTTAGGCCACCATTCTTTATCGGATTGCATCTATTGTGGGTACTGGAAAACGATAATTTTCTAAATTAACCCGCCATCGGTTTTAACGAGGAAATAAAAGTTACTTCACTCGCACGGATGCAGACGCCATCCCATTGGCAAGCAAATTGTGTGCCCCATGTTAACTGACCCCATGAAAAGTCACTCCCTCTGTTACAAATTAGTCGCCGCATCTTTACTCTAATTTGATCAATGTATATCTAGACATGTCTTAGAGTTTGGGTTTACTTATTTTAGAAAAGGAAAACACGTGCCAATTAATTTGGAACATAGGGGTATTGAAATGCTCATACAACTAAACCTAGGTCACGAGACTTCATCTAATAGCTAATGGATGATTGATCCATGCGTTTTAGCTCACCATGACGAGCTCCTGGAAATATTTTGGATTTTTAGCGTAGAGTTGTCGATTTTTCTTTTTATAATTTTTCCAAGGAATTAAAAAAGGCGTGGCTAGTTTGGAGTCGACTGAGACGTCATTAAATCTCAGTTGCATCGTAACTCATGTCTACCACGAATCACGAAACAAATCTAATGGTCTAAAGCATGTTTCTTAGTTGCATCGTCATTTGCAACTGAAAATAAACAGTTGAACCCCAATTGCAAATGAAAAAACTCGGTTACAATCCAATTTACAATTCATATGCATGAATCACGATGCAAGCAGCTTCTATTAGGACTTTACTGAGCACTACCTTAGTTCTAAGCTAGATGAGAACTAGCGAAAGGACAAGGTGTTTCTGAACCCGAGATCATATGCTCCTGGGTGGATAAAATAATCTAAAAAAGGGAACAAATAAAAAAAATCTGAATTTTTGTACAATGAACATGAGCAAATGTATAACTGCACACAAAAAAATCTCCCAGAATAGACATATATAGTGGTCTATGCAAAAAGACAAATCTGAATAATATATGCTACAAATCTAGATGTTCCAAACAACATCGTATTTTTCTTGCACGGACTATCAGGCAAGTTATTTCTTTTAGAAGAACATCTTCGTGTTCATTGTCAAGATTTCTTTTTTCTATATTTTTCTATTTAACCAGGAGGATATGAGCTTGGTTCAGAACTAGTTTTTCGCTACTTTTTTTTTTTTTTTGAGAACCCTGCTACTCTTTATTTAGAAAGAGACAAGTTCACAGGAATACATAAATCGGCAGGAGGCTGTAGAAGCCAGAGCCTCCGCCCAACAGCTAGTTTAACACTACTACGAGCAAGACGGTGTGCCTCGCCATTGGAGGTTCTAGATTCATGTTTGAACGACGTTGCCGAGAAGAGGCGTGCTGTCTCCAAAATTTCCCTTGTGATTGCGCCATATTCTCCTCGGTAATACAAGTTCAGGTTATTGACAACCCCAAGGCAGTCTGTGGCCACACAAACCCGATGAAGATGCAGGTCCTGAGCGAGAGCGAGAGCCTCGCGGCACGCCATTGCTTCCAGGGCCTCCGGGGTATGTGGATGCTGGAGTGTGAGGGCCGAGGCCCCCAGGAAAGCACCAGAGTGGCTACGACAAACCACTGCCAAGGCTCCCCCTCCTCCGTTCTTCGCCGTTGCTGCATCAGCATTCAGTTTTGCATATCCAACCGGCGGCGGTATCCAACTTGGTACTTGACCAACATTGTGTTGCTTCTCCTTGTTGCATGGAGGGATTGGAGATAGAGCCAGATCGTCCAAGAACCTCCGAACAAAGAGAATAGTGGAGAGCGGGCTCTGATGCTCACCGTCATGGATAAGCCGACGACGAGCATACCAAATAGCCCACATTGTCACTACCAGCTCCACAAAAGAGGAATGGTCCAAAGTCTCGAGCATTGAGAATAACCATTGTTTTGCTGACGGCTCTTCAGACGCACACATATGTTCAGTGAGCTCCTCATTTGCTAGTGCCCAAACACATCTCGCCATTGAGCAGTCGAGCAAAGAATGCCTCCAAGAATCAACAGCTCCACATACTGAACAGCTTGACGAATCAGACATGTTTCGCTGATAACGGACATCACTGGTCGGAAGCGATTGATGGGCAAGTCTCCACAAGAACACTCTAAGTTTTGAGGGAACCTGCGTCTTCCATAGCTTTTGCCAAGATTTTTCATCTCTCTGTTGGCCTGAGCCAGCCGACTTCTCATCCCACCAATCTGTTCTCCTCTGTCTAGTTCTCACAATCATACGGTAGACTGACCGGACAGATAAAATGCCTGAGCGCTCATAGTGCCACGCCCAAATATCTTCCAAACGCCTAGTGCTAAGGGGAATACTGCAGATTTTGTCAACGTCCATGGGCAGAAAACCATTCCTCCAAAGCAGCAATATTCCACGTCATAGAATCAGCATTGATAAAGCTACTAACCAGCAAAGGAGGGTTTGCCTTCTTGCAAACAATCGGACGCAGCATATGATCTCTAGGAATCCAGTTATGGTTCCAAGCATTAGTAGCTGCACCTGTTCCGATTCTCCTAATCAAACCCTGCTTCATTGCATCCCTACCCTCCACCAAAGCTCGCCACACCTGAGAAGGATGGGTGCCCAAATTAGCCTCAAGAAAATCAGTAGACGGATAGTAAACTGACTTGAGTATTCTCGCACTCAAGGACTCAGGATTTTCTAAGATGCGCCATGCTTGGCGGGCTAGCAAAGCCAAATTGAAAATTTCAATATCACGAAAACCAAGTCCTCCAGCAAATTTTGGTAGACACATGACCTCCCAGAAGACCCAGTGTGTCTTCCTTTTTCCTTCCTTTACTCCCCACCAGAAATTCCGAATCAGCGAATTAATATGGTGGCATAAACCCCTTGGGAGCTTGAAACAAGACATAGAGAAAGTGGGTATAGCCTGGGCTACAGCCTTTATGAGAATCTCTTTACCTCCAGCTGATAACAACTGTTCCAGCCATCCTTGTACTCTTTTCCATACCCTATCCTTTAGGTACTTAAAAGCACCATTTAGAGATTTTCCAACATCAGAGGGCATACCAAGATATTTTTCATTCAGCGTCTCATTGGGCACCTGGAGGATGTTTTTAACATACTGACGAATAGTCTCTGTACATCCTTTACTGAAGAAAACGGAAGATTTATCCAGATTTATACACTGGCCTGATGCTACACAATACTTGTGCAGCAGTTCCTTTACATCCCTTGCTCCCGCTACACTAGCCTTGACAAACAGCAGGCTGTCATCTGCGAAAAGAAGATGGTTGACAGCCGGGGCTGACGGCGCCACCTTAATTCCTTGGAGGTGCAGAGACTGACGACTTTGTTTTAGGAGGCCTGAGAGGCCCTCTGCTGCAATCAAAAATAAGTAGGGGGAAATTGGATCGCCTTGGCGAATCCCTCGAGATGGACGAAAAGACTCGAGTGGTGCTCCATTAAACAACACCGAGAAGGAAACTGATGAGACCATCCTCATTATCAAATGGACCCATCGCTCGCAGAATCCCATGCGTACCATAATAGCCTGAAGATAGTTCCATTCAACTCTGTCATATGCCTTACGCATGTCCAGTTTTAGAGCACAATACTGGTTCTTTTTTGCTGCATTCCGTTTCATGAAATGCAAACACTCATAAGCCGTGATAATATTATCTGTAATCAGCCTACCAGGGACAAAAGCGGACTGCTCCTCCGAGATAATGTCTGGCAGTATCACCTTAAGTCTGTTTGCCAAAACCTTTGAAGAAATTTTGTAAATTACATTGCAGAGGCTAATAGGCCTGAACTGACCTAACTCATCTGGATGTGCAACCTTTGGAATCAAAACAATGAAAGTCTTGTTTATATCATCTGGGTTATCTTCCCCCTTTAAAATCCGTAGGACTGCAGTAGTCACCTCCCCACCACATAAATCCCAATGACGCTGGAAAAAATGGGCTGGAAAACCATCGGGGCCCGGAGCCTTTGTTGGATACATTTGAAATAAGGCGTTTTTTACCTCCTTGTCCTCAAAAGGCGCCATCAGCTGCTGATTCATTTCAGCCGTGACTGAAGAAGGAACCGCATCAAGAACTTCCTCCATTCCCCTAGTTCCTTCTGAAGTATAAAGATTTTTGTAAAACTGGTGAGACATGGACTGAAGCTCAATCGTATCTTCCGTAGTCGTACCATCAGGGCGAGCCAGTCTAACTATTCTATTCTTCTTCTTACGCCGACTAGCTCGTTGATGGAAAAAAATGTGTGTTTTTGTCCCCCTGAGAAAGCCACTGAACTCGGGAACGTTGACGCCAAAGCAACTCCTCACGGTAATGAAGTTCAGCCAACCGCAAGGTCATCTCAGTCTCTTCAGGAGAGGGACCAGCTCGTAGGGGATCAGTTCTCAGCCGCACTAATTCATGTTTTAAGGTCCTGATCTCCTTTCGCACATTACCAAATGTATCACGTTCCCAAGAGGAAAGGGAGCCTGATAAAGTCGTCAACTTATCTTGCAATTCAGCCATCGAGGTTGATGGATCACCCACCTTCCATGTCTGAACCAGCATAGGGTCGAACTCCTTATGGGTTTCCCACATAGTCTCATACCTGAAAACCTTAGGTGGTCGCTTAGCTTTATCTCTGCCCGGTTCCCACATCAAAAGAATCGGAATATGGTCAGAGGTTACCGTAGCCGATAAATGCTTCACCTCAGCCATAGGATAGCGAGCACACCAATCCATGGTCGCCATGGCACGGTCGAGACGCACCTGACAGAACAAGCCCCCGGCCACTTTCTTTTCGAAAGTCCATTTTTGTCCCGTGAAGCCCAGATCAGTAAGGCCACACACATCAGCAGTTTCTCTAAACGCCATAATCTGGGCATAGCTTCGCTCATTAACACCCACATGCTCCTCGCGCAAGAGAACCTCGTTGAAATCACCAATACACATCCATGGATGTGGATACAGTGTTTTCAAATATTTCAGCAAGTCCCAGGTTTTCTGTCGCTCGCTGACTTGTGCCTCTCCGTACACACATGTAAGTCTCCACGGCTCCATAGAGGGTGAAGAAATAATTGCATCAATATGGTACTGAGAGTAAGGTAAAATCTCTAAGTTTATTTCATTGTTCCAAAAAACACCAATTCCGCCACTACGGCCTGAACTGCTTACAGCAAAAGCATTATCAAAACCTAGAGTACGAGCTAAACCTTCTACCCTCTTCTTCTGGAGTTGGGTCTCAAGAAGGTAAAGCACCTTGGGGGCAAATTCATTCGCTAAGTCGCGAATTTCTCTGACTGTCGCGTCGCCACCCGCCCCGCGACAGTTATAACTTAGGCAACTCATTGGTCCTGGCGGTCCTCCAACACGGAGGCCGCCACTTTAGTTTCCCTGTCCTTGATCAGAGCACTTGACACAGATGCGGTAGAGACACCCGGTATCTCCACACTCTCAGTCGTTGTCTTCCCTCCGTCATTTACTTTCTTCATTTTTTTCTTCTTGTCCCTGGGTGGTACGTACTGAGGAGGAGGTGGAGGAATCAGCTCTGAACGCTCATCCCCCAAAGCGGTACCCCTATCCAGCTGCAAACTAGCATCCAAATTAGACTTTGGATCCTTACTCTTCTCCACCACAAGCATTGCATTACTGGGCACCAGTTCAGATACAACATCAATAGGACCTGAGCCCAAACCTGCAACCTCAGAGTTCCTCTTCCGATTCTTGTCAGTTGCATTCTCCTTCGGCACCCACCTACGTTGTTCACGCCTACCCGACGATGCTTGGTAAGGCTGATTTTTTCCCTGGCTTGTGGTCGCCTTCCCTTGGTCTTTCCCTTCCTCACGTGCAGCATGACGAAATTTCATCCCCGGTGTTCCAGGATTCCAGTGAGCCTCCTCTGAGACCATCCACTCACCATATTGGAGCTCAGAATCAGCATACTCCCCGGTGCCACACTCCATATAAGTGTGCCCCATAAGACCACAGTGATCACAAAATTTTGGTAACTTTTCATATTTGATCTGCAGGAACATGCGATCGTGTCCTTCCAGCGCCATAGGCACAACACAAACCAGAGGTTTTGACGAAGCTAGTTTCACCCTAGCTCTATGGAAATCCCCTGTCCTTGTTTTCACTGCCATAAGGTCGACAGATATCACCTCACCCACCCTACTAGCAAGCTGCTCCAAGACAGCCTTGTTTCGAAACAAGGGTGGAACCTTGTGGATCTGAATCCACGCAAGAACTCCCGACGGAATGATCGTGGGAACCATCGTCGCCCCATCAAACGGCTCCAGCATTAACGTACAGCCACGAAACAGCCAGGGCCCCTCAAACATCATCCTATTCCAATCCCCTAGACACTGAGCCTGCAGGACAAAGAGATTGTCTTCGACCGCATTGAAAATTACCTCCCTCGCCGGCGTCCAGGCCGCATGCATCGTCTTCTTCAGCGACTCCATACTGAAAGATTTCTCTGTCAACACCTTCGCCGCCGCCAACCACTTCACTTCGGGCCAACCCTTTACCTCGTCTTTCCCCAGAACAACCTCATCCAGCTCCGCCTCCCGCAGATTCAGGTTCTTCAAGAGCTCCTGAACATCGCAATCCCTCTTGGATCTCCCATTTCTCGCAGTAGAACTCTCCGCCATAGCGAAAAAACCTGATCCTCTGCCCAAACCGCACGGAACCTCACCTCCAATCCCTAATCTTCCAAGGCCGGGCAGTCAGAAACGCTGACCCCTAGATCAGCCCGAGTCGACAAAGACGGAGGGAGAATCGCGGTTGTCGGACGAAGAAAATTACCCACGGCGGTGACCGCCGCCGTAGTCGCCGAAACCCTAGGAGATCCTAGGCCGAAGAAAATTCAGACTTTTCGAAGGTGTACTAGTTTTTCGCTACTAGCAAAACCGTAAAAATGTATCTCTCGTGGGCCGAATAGTCTACCAAACATCAATGGAGACCCAGGCTTGGCAGGCCGTGTTTCCATAAGGTACATGCTATTCCTTCGGCCCGGTGCGCGAGTTAATGTTAGAGTCGCCCGGCGCCCCGGCCTGTACTCACCTTCAACCGTGCCCTCGACAATTTTGCTACTCCCGAACCATGGGCACCGCCGCCGCCGCCACCGCCACAGCCGCCGCACCGCTGCTGGACCCCCAAGCTGTCGCCCTGCAGCAAGGCGAGCTGGACGGGCGCTTTGCCGATGCGGATGAGCAACCAGCAGCACCTGCCGAGGAGCCCGCAGAGGCAGAGGAGGAGGAGGAAGACGATGAGGACGAGGACTGGTCCGACGACGACGTGCGCGAAGCCCACGCCTGGCTCGACGCCGCGGAGGGTCCGGACGGCTCAGCGCGGATCTCCTCAACCTTCTCGGGCGCCGGAGGCGCGGCGCGGAGGCCGAACGCGCACGGCGGGATGCTCGCCCGCACCCTCCAGCCGCTCTCCAACCGCCAGCAGAAGCTAGCCTCGCACTTCCGCGCCGGCCCCTTGGAGGTACGCTGTTTCAGCTCCTCGCCTTGGATTACTACTGTGCGTTTTCGGACTCTGTGCTGAACTTTTACTGGGCGTATGCTATCTGGGAGCTAGCTAGGGTTCAGTGTTTTTTGATAACTACTACTGGTTAGAGCCAAGCCTAGTAGTTTCGGCTATGTAAGTTCTACGTTGACAACGTCACTCCGCAAACTACTTGAACTCTGGTCATGCTATATTCATTGGGGTTGTTGTAGTACTTTGCTGAATATTTGATGTGGTGAGTTCTGAACTACTCAGGAGTGGGAAGGTAGAATGGACGTGGGCATGTCAAATTCCGTGACCACTGCAATAAGGGACAACGTAAGAGATTCCACAATTGGGAAAACAAGGAATATTGGGAAGGCTGATCGCGCTACAGTTGAACAGGTTTGTACATTTTTTCTATTGTTGGGTGATGCTTATTTCATTCTCTGCTTGGGGATTCAGCATGTACACTTGCATATTCCCGTTTCAAATGTTTCTTCCCTTACAGAGCATGCAAGAAAACAAAGTTTAGTTGCTAGATTGTAAAACGCTCTGTTTGATGTACAGGGATAGAATTTTTTGTCCAAGTCACATCAGCTCCCGCTCTACCTCCCCTTGTAACATATTCCCGAACCATATCATTCCTGATTATATGTTGGTCTAAATGGCACCATTAGTCCACAGCTGACTACTTAACAAAAAGATGTCTAAATCTTGTTTGTAAATCTCACTGTATACTTTTAGTGGCCTTGTCTTCTGCTTCATTTTCTATTGCCTGTTACGTTAGCAATTTCATTTCGAAGAAATTTGTTAGCTTCAACAGTGTTCTTCCTGGGACCTATTTCATTTTTGGTTACGAGTTCTCTTGACTGAGTAGGTACCACTGCTTCAATGCTGATAAGAAGTGGTTGATCTGATCTATTCTTTCGTCCTCTGCATTTGTTTAAATATTATCTTTACGTGTCTTCAAGAGGATGTTCTATTGGACATGTGATTTGATTATTTGATCTGATGGTTTCATGATATTTCAGTTCTTATAGGCTGGACATGCTTGCTGTTTCATCCATCTTTGTTTTATATGCAGGCTATTGACCCGAGAACACGCATGGTTTTGTTTAGGATGTTAAACAGAGGTGTTTTTGATAACATAAATGGCTGTATTTCTACTGGAAAAGAGGTAAGCTTCAATTTGCAATGCATATCACATTACATGTCTTCTACTAGGAGTACTTGCCAGTGTCATTGCACCTGCTGTATACAGAGGTCATCGCTACTTTAGCTGTTGACAGAAGAACATAGAGAATGCATCCAGAACTACATCACATTTTTTTTCTGTATATCTGTAACTAGATTAACAGACTCAATATTAACTGCTGCAGTTGATTTGTCTTTTTCCTATGTAGGCAAATGTATACCATGCAACAAAAAAAGATGGCAGTGAGTTAGCAATCAAAGTCTATAAAACTTCTGTCCTTGTTTTTAAGTAAGATATTGATTTATACTCGTTTTGTCTTCTAACTGGATACTCATTGAGAGCTACTGCAGAATGCGGATTCTGGACATTTTTCTGTACCCTTTTTGTACCTGTAAATTATTTTGAGTCAAAAGAGTTTGCATGCGAATAAACTACATCATTCCTTGTTGCAGGGATAGAGACCGATATGTTCAAGGAGATTATCGTTTTAGACATGGTTACTGCAAGCATAATCCTCGGAAAATGGTAAAAACCTGGGCTGAAAAGGAAACACGAAATCTTATACGGTGAGGAATATTCTCGTTACACATGCTTTATTCATGATATGTATTCCAGTAATTTGGCAAGGCTTCTCCCAATGGGATTCTATTGTTATACTGGATTTATTTTTGTGGGGAAGGAGGATGCACTTGGAGGCATAAGCTACAGTCGCCCGCTTTATTTTGTTCAGTCTACCACCAAATTAAGTTCCACCCTCTATATTTTTATCTTCTGTAAATGCTTCAACAAATGTTTTCAGTTAGTTAGTCAAATAAAAAATGAAATAGGTTGTAACCTTGAATTACAAGCACTTAGTCTTACCCTTATTCAGAGTTGGAGAAAAAGGAATCCGATGCCCAAAGCCAGTGCACTTGAAGCTTCATGTTTTGGCGATGGAGTTTATAGGTAAAACTTGTGATAACATTTGATTCTTTCAATGCCTGTAGAAATGTTATAATATAACTACCTACTAATTGTTCAAAACATGCACCATGCTGGCAGAACATCTCACAGAACAGTACTTTCATGGTATTATCAGTACATTTAATAAATTGAGTCGGTTCATCTTCAGGAAAAGGAGGTGTTCATGCTCCTCGCCTTAAGGACGCTGCTTTGTCGGATGATAAGTTGCGTGTAGCTTACTTCGAGGTACATGACAAAGCTTACTTTGTATTTCTAATTCTGCCATCCTTTATTTTGCAAGATGTGGATTGGAACTTTGGTCTGTACTAAATGATTGCAGATATTACCATTAGTCAAATTAGACAGTTGCAACTTTGTACATATTTGATCACTTTGGATGTCATTCACATTTAACCAAAGACATTTTTTACAGTTAAATTAAAAATTTCCAGAGATGGATAACTCGTGGTTTTTAATGTGTGCAATGCTGTTTTTATGTAGTGACATGAGTCTAAGAGTGTCTCTAGGATCACCATTGTCCAAATACAGTTTTCATATGACTTTTGTTGCTGGAACCTAACTATAATGGTCACTTGCGTTTCTACATGCTATCGTGCAAAATACATACATGTATTGAATTCCGAATGTGCGAGAACACATCCGCAAAAGTTAGCGGTTAAGCTAGTCAGGCAGTAGCTGTTCATTTGCTCATATCCATGGACATCATTTTCCCTTTACCATTAAATATCAGCTGCATATGGCCTATAAAAGAATGAATACTTGTAGCGTACCATTTCCCCATATATTTACCACAGCTTCTTTTTCAGATAGTTACAACGATGCGGACACTCTACCAAAAGTGCAAGCTTGTCCATGGTGATTTGAGTGAATATAACATTCTTTATTATGAGGTAGTTGGACACTTTTGATTAAGACTTTTTTAACCTCTTCTATCTCTCATTTAACCTGTTCTTGTTCCTGTCTCATTCTTGTTTGCTTGTTGTGCAGGGACACTTGTACATCATTGATGTTTCACAGTCTGTCGACCTCGATCATCCTTTAGCGTTGGATTTCCTCAAGGAAGACTGCTTGCATGTTAATGTGAGTAACAATTAAATAAAAACAATTCCAGAGATGTATAACTCGTGGTTTTTTAATATGTATGCAATGCTGATTCCAGGACTTCTTTGAAAAACGAGGTGTTGCTGTCATGACAGTAACAGAGCTATTTAATTTTGTTGTTGATCAAAATATTGCTGATGAAGATGTTGATGATTACCTGGAGAAGGTATGTCGTTATTCTACTTTCAGTAGTTACATTACATTGTAATAATCGATTTCCTGGGAACTATGCTCAAGTCGGGCACAGAACCTGATGGTTAACAACATTTGTCCTTATATCAGGTTCAGCAAAAGATTTTGGAAAATGAAGATACAGATGCAAGGGATGATGAAATTGCTCCGACAGTCTTGGTGCAGGTAGGAATAGACATATAATGTTAATATCATTACGCATTTCAGCAGCTTTGCCAGAAATATATTTTACAACAGGGAGCCTCTTCACTTCTTCAGTGACAGACACTAATATCTGAAGCATGCTTTTGCTTGGTGCATATGTTTTTATCCATAAACCATCACATTGCAAATGTAAAACATGCATTTTGGTTCATGGCATTGCCATTACTTTGGAAACTTTTTTTTTATCTCATATACACTACAAAATTATATTAGTTCTACATATAGGGCGTAATCTCTTGCAGATCTCTTATACGAGCTTTCAAAAACTACTTGGTGTTTATTTTTATGTATTTACTACGTGCTATCTGTTTACTTGCTAATAGTTATCTCCTTTGCTCTTTTCAACAGACGTTGGACTATGTGAAGCAATGCGAGGCAGATATAGTCAACATGTCAGTGGCGCAACGTCCATCCCTTGGCTATGAACCAACAGCAGATAAGCTTTATGACCTGCCACAGCTAGGATTTGTGCGGGCTAAAAACGAGCCTAGCGAGCAGCAGCAAGAGCAGCCGGCACAAGATACACCGGAAGAACCCTTGGACCTACAGAATAAGTGCTCATTGGAGGAGAACAAGGAGGAAGATGAATCAGATGAGAGCGAATCTTGCTCTGGTTCTGACGAAGACGGTTCGTGGCAGGAGTCCACCAAGTTGGGGCCTGAGGAAAAGAAGGCTGCTCGGAAGGAGAACAAGAAGAAGGTGAAGGAGGAAAAGAGGGAAACCCGCAAGACGAAGATCCCCAAGGCTGATAAGAAGAAGAGGAAGAAGATGGCGAAAGCCAAGTGCAAGCGGTAGTGAACCCGCTGCAGGCAAATGCACATGGTTCACACCATGAGTTTTACCGTTACTGTTGTTATGCGAATCTACTTTCAGTTAGTACTTTATCTTGAATGGAAATGCGTGATGTTTGTAGTTTTGAGCGTAGATTAACCATTAAACATACCAGGTAATCTTGAATTTATAAACATAAAAGATAAGATATGGATATTTGAACGGCATAATTCAAATCTCCTAAGCTTAATTCGCCGACGATTCAGATACAAGTTTATTGGTATTTTCATTCGATCATTATCGACTTTATTTTGGGATATTTTTTATTTGTAAATAATTTGAGAATTCCTATTTCACTAAGAAATGAAAGTCATTTGGATGCTAGGCTTTCACGTCGTTTGTAGCATTTTGAAATGAATACATGTATTTATTTCATTTACATTGTAATTCTAGAAATGAACACTTGTTTGGTTGCCACATGAATTGCAAATGACAGCAGAATTCAATATTAAATTTGTAAATGGCTTTCATAGAGAAACGCAAATGATAGGTCTCAGTTTGGAATTGTGTTTACCCATGACGTTATTTTGCTAAATTTTCTAAATGAAATGACGGTCCAATTATGTGGCACACCTATAAATTCCAAAATGAATTCCAAGATTTCAGGCCCAAACGATTGATACCAAACTACTTCTAAGAAGAACATAGGGTCATAGCAAATAAAATTGCTAGTAGTATTTTTTTTCACCCTAAAACAAGAGCAAAGGATGGCACATTCCCCTGACTCCCCGAGGTAAGAGTTAAAAATCCACATTTTAACCTTGCCGTGGAGCAAAGCAAAGCAAACCCTCCCAAAACCACGGTTGGTTCCCCTTCCGTCCGCCCCTCCGCCGGCGCCGGCGAGAATGCCCGAGCCGCAGGCCATCCTCCCGCTCCGCGCGCTGCCGCCGGACGCGCCGCTGCCCTTCCCGCCGCCGTTCCACCAGCAGTCCCCCGCCGCCGCCCCCTCCGCCAACCCCACTTCCGCCCTAGTCCCGGCCACGCCCACGAACCCGACTCCTCCCCCTCCCCTTCCCCTGGCCGCGCCGCCCGCCTCCACGCGGCCGCCGCACCCATGGGAGATAGCCGCGCGCGCCTGGCTCGAGTCCTTCCCCGACGGCCGCCCTCCCACGGAGCCCGAGGTCGACGCCTACATCGACGCCCACCGCCCCGACCTCCCGTCCCTCCCCCGCTCCCAGCTCCACCAGCGCCTCCTCGCGCTCCGCGGCGACCAGGTAACACCCATCTACCCCTCCCCCCCTGTCATACGCGATTCGCGCATCGGTTCGTTTTACTACTACCTGATTCCATCGTGGTTAAGTTAATTGGACTGATCAACTCGAGCTCTCAGTTATCTTCATAACGAATCGTGATAGATTGATTGCCGTGGGGCGGCTTTTGAGTGAATATTGTCTGTGGGTTCCTCAAATGCTCAAGTGGCAGTAGTCATTGGAAAGTTAGCTCGTCAAATTAGGCTTTTTGCTATTGGTTTTATTGGAAACCCTAGTTGGAGCACATTAAACCCTTTACTTCAGCTATATGTTTCTTTTTTTTTTTTCGAAATGGCGCTATATGTTTCTGAGCTCTTAAATTTTTTAGCAGGATTTTTCTTCAATTCTTCTAGTGACCAAGGAAGCTGATTTCAGTGTGCAATTTTCTGTTTCCCGTTCCCTCCCACCAGGTGTTAGACCCGGACCAAAGTGCGTTCCCGTACAGGTTCCAGCGAACCGATCTCTGGAAGCCTGTGTACCAGTGGCTGGAAACTCTCGAGATGGAGACTCTAGTTGAGTCGAAGCAGATATCGGACTGGCTTGCAGCCAACCCGCAGGTGATGAACAGGCTGGTCGAGAAGCACTCCAAATACCATCTCATACATTACAGCCAGCGGATGCACCTGAAGTTGCTCAAGAAGAGGGGCAAGCTGCCAAAGGTACATACTTTTCTGAACCACTTTGTTTTTTTGATTGTGGGATAAATGATTTTGTTTTTTCTAGTTCAGTTGCATTTGCAAGGAATGATTTGAGGTACTGTAGTAGTACTTCGTACAACATGCTCATATTGGTATCTCATGTAGCTGTTTTGTTCCCACGAGTTTGTTCTGTGAATACGTCTTGCTATCCTTGCAAATAACATTCTGATCGGCTATTTCTCAGTCGCTTGAGAAAGGATAACTGGATGGGGAGAGTCGTTTTGCTCATCGTTGGATCTCCTCACACAACTGTTGCTGTGGGTTTCATCGTCCTCTCTGGCAGTGACAGTGCGTTGGGTTAGGGTTCAGGTTTGATTGTAGGTTCAGGGTGGGGATTATTTGTTGGGATGATAACTGGATGGGGAGAGCCGATTTGTTGATCATAATGGCAGATGGAGGCGATGGCTTTAGCCGCTAGAGACGGAGAAGGAGGGAACAAGATGTAATGGAATGTGATTCGGAGGAGTGCTGGGAAGAAAGAGAGGCTGTTGTTGGCTGTGTATTTAGATCCAACGACTTACATCATCTACTGCTTTTCAACAATAAGCAAGCGACTTTGCAGCTGGTGTGAATTACTCTAGATAGTCCTTGCATCATGGAAATTCATGTTCTTTTCTTGTTTCCCTTTACTGTTTTTTCCCTTGAAGATACTAGCTTTACACAATTAAATGCTTCAATAACAGACTCTACAACTTTCTGCGGCTAGAGCCACATTCCAGCGAAGTTCTGTTCCAGCAGAAAGTGCAATGACCTTACCACTATCTCTGCCTCCAGTGACAGGTTCTACTTAATTGATTCTATATTTTTTTATAGAAGTGATTCATGGTATCCTTAATCATATGCATTCTGCTTCACGGTAGGTGGATTTCCAGGTGGCAGTGCAACCATATCTCCAGGTGGCAGTGCAGGCAGATCTCCAGTAGAAGGTGCAGGGAAATCTCCAGGTGGCACTGCAACAATAAGGGACAAAGATATGTCGTTGTCTAAAAAGAAAGAAGCTCTCCTCAAATATGAACTGTATGCACCTGACTCTTGTACTGTTCTTAGGGTTATCAATGGACTTGCTACACTCACTGATGGCCTTTGATAATATATCCTTACATATATTTCAGTTTGACAGATTTGCAGAATCAATTGACCAGCGTGCTGTTAAAGCAGTGTCGTACTGTTGCCATCAAAGATACAGATTCACTGTATATGGATATTCAGAAGCCAGAGACTGACATATGTATACAAGAAGGGACAACTATTGCAAGCACGTCAAATCTTGCCGATGTGCCAAATATTTATGTTAATGAACAGCAAAACTCAGGAGGGGCAGTGGAGAGTGAATTTGGCCAAAAGAGAAAGAGAAACCCTATCATTGTTACACCTGCGTGGTGTTTCAGTGAAGCTGCACCAGGTTCGTCCTTTTTCTTGGTGGTAAAGATCATCTGTTTTTCTGTTAGATACAAGTTAATTTGCAGACTTAGGATACATCTTTTTGGCCGTTCAATGTATATTCTGCAAATTCCGGCCATCTTCTTTAATCTGTCAAATGCCATGCCAGAAGCCTTTCAATTTTTCTTCTGCCAAGAGCCTTTCATTTCTGCAGTCATATAATTGGAAATTTGCTATTAAGATCTGTATGAACTGAAAGTCATGTTACAGGAACCTTGGAGCATGAACAAAATTCTAGTTCACATAGTGATGGTGCAAGAAGTTTCAATATGTGGAAGGGGCATGCTAGTCCATCGTTTCTGCATAGATCTATTAAGAAAAATCTATTATACTGCCTAGAGGGGCGTGAAATTGGTAGCAACTGGTCTCAAGCTTGTTCTAATGGAGGTTATGTGGGAAGGAATTGTGAAAGATGGACCCCGTTTCTTGAAGGCATGTTTGTTTTGGTCTCTAGACAATAGTGTTGTTCAACAGTGCTTTGTTATTTTTGGAAACTATACCTATAGTTTTCTATTTCGATTTTCTAATCATAATAGTTTTTTCTTGATTCCAATATTAGGATGGAATTCACCTGCAGTCCAGTTTGAAGGGCCTGCAGTACAAGCTGTAAGGAAAAGTTATTTATCTTGGCATCCAACTTCATTTGCTTATACGTCAAGTGCTCCTTCTGCTCAGCCTCATGACAGGGTATGGATCTCTCAAATGTTGGGTAATGCAATTTGCTACTTGTTCAAATGGTTGATAATTTAGTCTATTAGTGTGCCTTTGTTCCCTTTAAGCTTATGTAATACTTTCTCTGTCCCAAAATATAAGGCACACTATTTTTCGCACGGTCTTTGATGCACAACTTTGACCACTAATATCTACATAATTATATGGATTCAGAATGTATAAATGATATCTCTGTATTCGTCTTGCAAACCTCTTTCATTGCATATGTATACATTTATATAAATTTTATGAACATATTATAACTGTAGATCATAGTCAAAGTTCTAAGTAGTTGACCAGCGAAATTTAAGGGTGCCTTATATTTTGGGACGAGGGAGTATCAGATGTAGTTTAAGAAGCCTAAAACCGAACAGATAGTTGTACTGGAAAAGGAGTAGAACCACTGAACTCGCAGGCTTGGTTTGCTTGAAAGGCTGTTCTTGTGAAAAACCAGGTGTACCAGACTAGTTCCTTAACAAATGGGCCAACTGAGACGGTTTGATTGAACCAAAGTGAAAGGTGAAAAGAGGAGTGATGCTCGGGCTAGCGAATCATATGTGATTTAGATACTTGGTTGAACATTGTCAGCATATCTAATATGTGGTTTATTTTCTGTCATTGTTATATTACGGACAAGATAAACTTTTACGTGGGGTATACAGCTTAAATAATTTTTTGTTGCCACCCTGTTTAAGCATCCATTAATTTGCAAATCTGAGTAATGTAACTATGCTTGATTGTGCTCTTTGTTCATTATATAATGAAGTGCACTATAGGTCCCTAAACTTGTGTGGGTGTTACTTGGTTCCATCGGGTCTGCGGGCTTGTGTAAGTGTGTCAATAGAGGTCCAAACCACATTTAATTAACAAATGATGATCATGTGACACTTTGGCTCTGTTTAAGACAAAGTTTGATTATGTGATTACTGACTAAGACCAATCAGAGCTCGTGTAAGTTGCCTGACAAGATGACATGCAGAAACCTCCTTCGAGTCCAAACATAAGTTCTGGAGTCGTTGCGTCTTACTAACAAAATATGTTTGGACTTGTGTTGACTCACTTATACAAGCTTATAGACCTAATGTATTTAAAAAAAAAAAAAGCTTATAGACCTAATGTGCAACTTTCATGTCCAGAGACCCAAGTGACATGTCCATGCAAGTTGAAGGACCTTGGTGTGCTTTATTACTCTTTATTTTACCAATATAAGTATTTCCGTTGTTAAATTTTATACTTTGTAATGGCTCAGCAAGGTGTACGCAAAGTTCTTGATGTAAAATTTCATCCTGAAGGATTGCCTCAGCTTGTTTCTTGCTCCAATGAGGTTAGTTCCTTTTTTATGACTATCGGTCCATTTTTGCACTTAAATATTTTCTAACAGTGAGGGGGTCCCTGGGAAGGGGGCTGGCAACAAGCATGGCAATTTATATGCAAATTCTGCTGCTGCCATAGTGAAATGCCTTGATACATCCCTATTATTCTTTGGATTCTTATTTGTATATATTTTGTAGTTGCGTTTGTTTGATGCATATAACATATTATTCCATCAATCCAGGCACCAAATGAATTATTGCTTTTCAATCTTCTTTCTGGAAGGGCTATTCAACTTAGAGGCCATAATACTAAGGTATGCCCTACAAGTTCGTTCATGTTGTAGTTCTGTTCTTTTGATGCATCTACCCAAGTACGCGTATAAAGTATCTTCTGAGCTATTGAATCCATACTGCCTTCCTCCTCTGTCCTTTGGTGCTTGGAAAATAGTATACTTTCCTAGCTAGGATAGAGTAACTCAAGAGTTAACGATCACTGCCATTAAAAAAAGGAAGTAATCTTATAACATGCTCAACCCTCTTTCTCCTGCAATATTTACTCATCATTTTTCATGCTTAAACATTTATTTCAAGCATCCCCAACAAGGAGAACATGTGAACCTTTATAATCATCTGTTCCTTCCGTAACCATGCTACTACTACATAAAAGAAATTCACAAATACAGTCCTATGCTAGTGCTAACTATCCTTAACTTTTGGTACTCGCCATAAGATGTTTGTTTGGGATTTTGTATTTGGCATTCCTTACATTTTTTTCCCTTTTTACTATGATTATTAATAGTCTTTCATTTGGTACTGTTGAATTATTTTCAGATCCAGGCAACCTCATTTGCAGTTAAAGGAGCAAGCGTTGTATCTTGTGGTTCCAATTTACTAAAGGTGACAGTAGAGCTTTCTTCTCTGTTCAATACTAATCGATGCAACAAATAAGGAAAGAACAATGTTAATATATTTTTTAATCAAAATAATAGGTATGGGACTGCATAACTGGCTCTTGCCTCTACACCCTGGGTGGTGATGACCAAAATTCAGTGGGGCATACTCAAAATATTAATGCTATGGCAGTGAATAAATGGCAGTCCTGTATGTCAACTCTCATGAGCTTTATTTATGTGTGTTTACCAAGTACAAAGGATTATCAGTTTGATGCAGTTTTTCCTTTGGTATCCAAGTTTTTGTTGTATTCAAACTCGTGTTCTGCTCTAAATCCTGTATGGGGTATATCTTTTTTAGTTTCAGTATAAATTATTCTAGTTGTCAACATAGTTTACACTTATAGGTCTGGTTGTCACCAGCGGAGCAAAAGGTGATGGGAAGCTTCTATTATGGAATGCTTTGAGAGGTGAACTTGCTTCTGATCTAAATTCCAATCTGCGGTAAGCTGGATCCTTTCC